>NC_046658.1:178936030-178936582 GCF_010883055.1 Belonocnema kinseyi
CATGATAAGTGAACGCTCCCTAAGTACGACCTTGAGATTAACTGGAAAACATGTTTCGTTGAAACCGCCATGATTCAGTGATTAATTTGAGACAAAGGTACGTGCAAGAGAAAACCCACAAAGAGAATACTAAATATGGCGAATCACTTTGGCGACCATTCACACTTCGTACGAATTCAATCATTTCTAAACTAGCATGTCCCCGAAGTGAATTGCCGACATTAAAAACGACGTGTTTGTATGCTAGGCACATACTGTGCGTTGTAAAAATCCATATATTTACAATTGCCATTTGCAAATTATAACAAATGATCGGATAACTTATTTTGCTGCAAGCCCTTGACTCAGATTGTGGACACTCAATGCTTTCTAGATGAAGGATCATAGACACTATCTAGCGTATACTCAGATCCCTAAGATAAGATCATTCATGAGGTCGCATTGCTTCCAGATTGTTCCGACGTTGTATAAATTTCTGTAATATTTTAAAAATTATATTTCTATTTCATGTATAACTAAAATACTGCCGTTGTTCAAGTTTAGACTTCAACC
>NC_046658.1:178936682-178960251 GCF_010883055.1 Belonocnema kinseyi
ATAATTACGAACTCTTTATATTTTCATGAACTTTTTAAACTTTTTGAACCTTTCAATTTTTTGAACATAGGACGCGCTAAATTAATTGTGCATTCAAACACAGATAGTTCTTAGATAATTAACTTGAAAAAGTAAATGAGATAAAGAAAGCAATAAAAAACAAACAGAAAATCATAAATAATTATTAATGTATTTCTGTTTGCTTTTTATTACTTTATTCATGAAAATGTGGTTCACTAAGAAATTGAAGATCGTATAAACAGTTAATTTGCATTTTTATTTGAAGAACGTTAAAATAACCTCCAAGCCGGTTCAAACCTTCCAACGGGTGATTACCGGTAACAACAAACATGCACGGAAACAAAATTCTTGAGGCGAACGAGTGAATCGAGAATATATTAAACTCAAAAAAAGTGGCCACTTAGATTAGGCAAAACGTTTAGTTAGAAGAGTTAAACATTTAGTTACTGTACGTAAATTGTTCTCGTAAATCAGTTATTTGGACTCTATTTAATATTAACATTCGCGCACATTATAAATGGTGAAAAGCGTGTAATTGTCCAAAGTAAATCTGAACGGTCACTGCTCCCGATTAGGCCGTCGCTATTTTATTTCGCTGCTCCCATAATGCACAGGCGCTCATCCGATAATTCCTGCAGACACCTATTCTTAATATCACTATTATATCTGTACTTATAAGAGGTTTGACTATACTATATTCCCGATATATGGAGAATGGTCAAGGATATTCATTTTCGCTGATCCAGGGATCTTTCTAAATTCCATCGTTCATTTTCAGCCAAATGCCTAGCTATAATAACGAAGAATATCCCTATCACAGCTCAACTTTTTTACCGTGTGGTGATTCGCGCGTTGCTAGGGTCTTATAATACTTCGAGGTCGCCTATATGAGTGGCCAGAGCCTGGTATGACGCCAGGCTGAAAACGAAAGTGACTATTTCCCACGCAATGTTGATTCTTCCGATATGTTTGTTCGTTCCTCTCAAGCCAAGCCGACCAATAGGATTACGGCCTTTCGCGGCAGCCACAGACGCACCAATCGCGAAACCGCCGGAGATCAAACTCGAGACAAGGACAGTGTGATCGGTGACGTCACGCCGGTATATCCGCTCTTTATGATTCATGTTGTTTTGGACTATGCATTGAACACGCGTTTCGTTGGATGCTGACGGAACCTCTCTCTCTCTCTCTTAAATATTTTGTCGAAATAATTAAAAGTAAAAACAAATACAGAAAATACACGAGAGGTTATTTAATATTAAGAGTGTTCCCTGTGATGGAACCCTCGCTCTCGAGATTCGACATTCAAACCGAGGTAAGGTTATCTGATTCGGTGTAATGACCCCGGGGACGATGAGGGTTTTTTAGTAACAGGTACATATGCGGACCAGATTTTGATGTGTAGTAGTAAACTTCTTTCTGGAAAAGCTCCAGAAGTGGGACTACTCGGCGATATTCTCATGAAGCGAGGCATGTATTTCAGCCAAATTTTAGTACTTTGGAGGAAACTGCATGTTTAATGTTCCTCCTCGTTTCGAAATTGCTATTATCTTTAAGAAGGTGCCTGCTTTACGCGTGTGTTCTTCATTTAGCATCCTGATCTTCGTGCGGAAATTGCTCAAGCAGCGGTTGAGTGTTTCTGGTACCACAGAATCTGCATACGCTCCATTAGGCCTCCGTGAGCAGGGCTAATGTTGGCATCGTAGCAGCTAACATTTCATCCTTGAGTTAATTCATCCGCTGAAAGTTGGCTTTTAGCCGGTTCACCGAAGTGCTTTTATTTCAATTATTTTGAAAAGCGGGCGAAAATAAACATGTACAGTGGTGAGGTTCATAAATTGGCTCCACTAGAAATCGCAGAATGTTTATTAGGCACATCAACAAACATCGCAAAAACGTACAGACTAGAACGTGTGTGAAATGCAATTCTTTACGGGTTTCATTTATTTTAAGAAATCTGCCCGATGCGGGCTATGGCACATTCTGTTCCCTGTAAAATAAAATAATAGTAGATAATGTGCCTAAGCGGTAATGTTGAAATTTATTGGAGATTGCCGAATTTGACTTCCGAGCTGCAGGCGAGGACCATACAACTGCATCGGAGCATGAAACACCATTACTACCGTGGTACATACGATACCCTATCTGAAATAGGTAGAATAAGCGCCCTTTTTCTGTAAAATGGCGCTTGTTTTTACAACGTACGCGCGCGCGTGGGGCGTGGTTATCAGTCCAAAATCCACTTATTAGTTTAAAGTATTCTCAAAATGAATTCTTCTCAGTTTTTTCTTTCACTTTTCTTTAGTTTCTCACTCACTTCTTCATCCTTGCTGTCATTTCTCGTTACGCAAATCTCAGTACAATAAAGTGATATTTTAATGCCGCTCTGCGGGCAGATAAAGTGCGCTCGTTCTACATATTTCAGATAAAATAATTTTATTAGATTATTATAATTAATTCAAAATATTTAAAATGTGAAAAATGTTATATTTTGGATTGTTGAATCACCTTTTAAAAGCTCCTCCGGCTTTAACGTGTACATTTAGGTCACTTGTGTTGCGTTTCGAGATCGATTGAGCTGTCGCAAAAATGCGAAATTTTCTATATTATTTTCAACTTTATTATATTAAGTGTTAATAATCTCTGTAAATCGGACCGGTAAGGCTTGTCAAGATATAGTATAATAAAGAGCAGATTTAATTCGTTATTATTTTTCCTAATGACTTAAGAAATGTAGCAAAATAATTATTTTTAGGTAATTAGAGAATTTTCCTTTTAACCTTTTTTGCTTTTACCATTTTCATTTTGCTATCGGATAGTAGTTTTTATGAGAAAAAATTTGCCATTTCGAATAATATTCACCAAAAACTTAAAATTGAAACTAAAATTTAATCTTTTACTTTTTTAAATAATAGCTTGCGCACGCGCATCAATGTGCGTGCGCAAGCGTCATTGGGTATACGGGAGCACTTAAATCTTGTTCTCAGCAACCAGTTGATAAAGTTCAGTTTTTAATCCTAAGTATTCAAAAGAATACGCCCAAGATTTCTGTATGGCGTAACCCAATTTTGAAAAAAGTGTCAAATGAAGGAGCGCAAAAAAAATTATAGCAAAGAATATTCTCTTACTGTTATTACTATAGTTGAAAATCGCTGAAACAAATCGAACATTCTTCAAAAAGCACTCATTGTTGCTTTCATAAATAAAAATAAATCTCATTTTTTACCTAAGAGCTTGTGGAAACGAAAACTCAAACTTTCTATCTTCACACTCCGCTCCCACTTTTGCAAAAGTGAACTTTGCTTTAAGTTCTTGGTAGATCAAACATAGTTCACGTGTTCCTCATATTTCTTGAAAATAGTTCTGGCTTATATCACCAAAAAACTGTTTTCAAAAAAGTAGCTAACCGCGCACTTTTTACAAATTTAAATTTCTCTTGAGTGATTTTCTGGTTCCATAAGAATTCTGGAGTTCTCTAATAATAAAATTCAAAATAAATAAAAAACGATTTAAAATGTTCTGATCGGAGTTCTGGACTTCTTAATGACAGTTCTACAATAAAGTGCTACAACACTTTTCAATCAAGTCAAAATTCGAAGTACTACGGCACTTTTGGAAAAACCAAAATTTTGGAATTCCAAACACTTTTTTTATAGCTCTCATAAAGAAGTCCCTAACTACAATCAGAACTCTTACAACTTTCAAAATTTTGGAATGACAAATTTGAAGAGAATAGTGGTTATAATGCTCAAGGAACTTATAGGGGCAGAATAAAATAAAATTCAAGGTTTCTGAATCAATGATAGAAAGTATCTTAACTTAAAACCAAATGAATTCGATCAATTTTAAAAATAATGCTAATATTAACAATAATATAATAGGAAAACCGATAAAGGTTAGGAAACCGATTCCTTCCGCTTTAGAAACATGGGAATTTATAATGGAACATTCGGAATCGGAACAAGAAGAAATTAATGAGTTATTAAATGGAAGAATTCATGAAATGAAACTTAACAGGTGGAAATTTTGGTCATCTAACAGTCGGCGAAATATATTTCGAAAATAGGCCTGCATTCAGATTATAATCAAATACCTTTGAAAATTAATTCCCAAAAAATCAAAGCATTTTTAGCATGTTTATAGTTACTTGGACGATATAGTAATAATGTTAGAAGCTTTTGAAGAGCGTATGCATTATTTAAACTTAGTTTTGAATAGATTGAATGAAGCTAGTTTAGCGATCAGTCCTGATAAATGTAAATTTGGCTATTCGGAAATTAAATACTTGCGATTAGTTGTAAAGAACAAAGGCTTGCAAATTTATAAGGACAAAATAAAGTCCATTTTGGAATTTCAGCGTCCAAAACAATTAAGAAACAAGAGCGCTTGAAGTTGTTGACGACAGCTCCTATCCTGGCTTGTCCTAATTTCAGATATGCTTTGCAGTTAGAAACCAATGCGACCGATACAGACTTAGGAGCTCTACTCCCTCAAAGAATCGAAGGGCATCAACATGTAAAAGCAGAGGCCTAAATGAATCATAGCCAAAATATTTAGCATCTGAGAAAGAGTACTTGGATATTGTTTAGGCGATAAGAAAATGTAGACCTTAGACTCTGGAATTAATCGAATATGATAATGAAGTTTCGTATAGAAAAGGTAGTGCAAATTTGGTTACAGTTGTATTTTCTAGAATTAGTGAAACGGGAAAATCGGCTGTTTTCATTTTACCGAGTAGCATAAATCGAAAACAAACAATTCGTATTCAAATACAATGAATGGTATATAACAAAACCAGGCAGGTTAAAAAGAAAACGGAAGAACACGAAGAATGGTGAAGTAGAAATAACTAATTATATTTTTGCAGACATGAGCCGCTCATATCATCATTATTACCAGAAACTCATCCGTGGTAGGTAGTATTTCCCAAAAATTAAGGATAACTAATGGCCATGATAACAAACAATCTAGTCACTAATCAATAGAAAAACATATGTAGGAATTTCGGGAAATTACTTTCGGCCGTTGCAAACTTTCAAACGAGATTCAAAAGATACGGATAAGACTGATAGGTTACGAAAATGATAAGTAATTGAAAAGTGAGTCCAAAAAAATTTTAATGTAGTAAGTAATTAACAGGCAAGTCGATATAATTTGGGTAAAAGAACTTTCGAGTTTCAGGTAGGGGATTTCGTTTTAAAAAGAGACAAAACCCTATCTGATAAGATTTTGCGAAATTTTCACCTACAGTTTGTAGATGTACAAATTTGGGCAGAAATATTTTTTTCTTTAAGGCCATGACAGAAAGCTTGAAGCAGCAGGAGTAGAGAAGAAAACTGTAAAAATTCAAAGAAGCCTGCAGACTCTTTATTGAAAATTACGCAGAGAGAGTATGGGCAAATTTATAGAGATGAAAGGAAGAAATTCTAAAAGAAATACTATATTTTAAATAAAATTAAAATAAGAGAAGAAACAGAGAAAATTGGTTGTAAAAGAAGAAAAGAGTTCATCAAACTAAAAGAATTAAGAGAACATCGTGAAACAGAAAAGAAGAAAAGCGAAGGAATTCGGAAACATCAGGAAAGACAAATAATTCAACAACAAATTCCAATACAAATGTATTATATCGCGAGAAAGAAACAAAAACATTAAATAATGGTGGGATTATAAATTTGCCAACATGAGGATTGTAAAAGAATTCGTAGTGGAAAAATTAAAAGGCAGAGCAAATAAAAAAGATCATTATTATCAAAATAAAATAAATAAAAAAACATAAAAAGCAGAAAAAGCAAACTCATTTAGTTATTATATACGATAGGCTGTGATTCTTATTTTGCTCCTTCGTTTATGACATTCACAGATAATTAAAATTAAATAAAAATTTCTTTTGTAATTCTTAACCCCAGAAGACCTCGCTTTTTTCCCTTACTTAGTCATACTTGTTCTCAGAGACTGAATGACTTAATGTGTTTACAACTTTGGAACAAATTTAAATTTTATAAACTGATAAATAATTAAATTAAAACGCCAGTTCCCGGACAATAAGAATATATTAGAAACAAGTCAAAAAAATTATTCATTAAAAACATACATTTTTGCAATACGTGTAAAAAATGGTTGAAAATGCAATGTCACGCAAAAAAATTCTCATTTTTTAAAAATTTGAAGTAAAAAAAGGAAATACACCAATCCTTGCAGAGGAGGATACTGACTGCTAAGAAAACTGTATCGATGTGATTCACTTAAAAAATTTAAATTTTGGAAAGACGTGAAAGTGCTCAATTTTCACAAACCCTCGAATTTCGCCATATAGAACAATCAACGTAAACAATTGCAAATAAATAAAAAAGTTTCAGTTTAATTATAGTGAAATGGAATCAGTAAGGTCTCTCGTACATTGCTAAAATAAAATAATGACAATAACTGTAAGTTTCATAAATATAACAAATAAAATAATACTATAATAATAAAATCAATAAAATAAAGACACAAATATAATAATAATAATATATTATAAAGAATATCTGCTTTCCTTTTCTACTAGATCAATGTATCCATCTGACTCGCAGTCTTCGTATTCTGGTTCCAAATTTCAAAGTACCAGACGCACGTCATTTGCGGATCTGCTGGAACGAAGTTCCATTGTGACTAGAAATAAGATGAAAAACAAAATCCAAATTGTTTTTTTTTAATTTCATTTATGTTTATTTGAATTTATTATTTGTCTTTATTTATATTACTGTTATTTTCTTTACACTTAGAATCTAACTGAAGGAACTTTTAGTTGACTCTCAGTAATCTACTAGGTGTTTCGCTTACCTTTGATTACAAAAATGCCAAAGTAAAACAAGAGCCGGCGATTAAAAACTGAAGAAATTGACCTAATTTTTTTTATCAGGGAGAAAAATCCAACATAATTAGTTCAAGTGGCCCTTGCGTTTGGAGCAAGAGAATTTTTAGTTTCACAGAAAAAACTGAAATTTCCATTGGAACCTATTTTTTGTTCCAAAGGAGCTGCAACAAAAATGAACCCCACTTGCTGAAAATGAACCCAAACCGATAAACGAGCTCTAAATGATATCACACTTGGGTTTCGAAAGGATCTCAAATGTGATTGAGCCTATTCCTAAAGAACCTATTTTTAGCTTTACCCACTTGGACATTGTTTTTAATTAATAACACAATATTTACTTTGAAGCACACATGTCATCATTTGTAGGTTATGTGCCAAACTTGTAAATATAAAGGCTTATTCATAACAGTGCTCCCAATCCTTGGAACTTTTTGAATAGCGCTTGCGTCGCGCCAGCAACACGATTGGTTACTTTTGGCGCGCTGATTTTGATTAATGTCGATATTCAAATGTGATATTTATAATAAATAATTATTATGAAATGCATTAACATTAAGGGTAACTTTTTACAGAGGCCTCTTTTGACTTAATAGTGAAATTAAATTTTTCATGTGATTCATTTTTAGCTACTTTGTTGGCTTATTTCAAATTTGATTGGTTGATAACCTAGATACGAACTCAATATGTCAAATTAATTCAACAATTAATTCATAACAGGTCTCCATGAAAAGGTACCCTAATTTATTAAACCTAAAATAAGCTTCTGAATTGACAGATAAAAATTTAATTCGGTTTTAATTAAAAAGACGTTATGAATTCCGATTTCAAAGAAAGAAAGCATTTTTTTAGCATAATGATTAATCTTGTCTCTGTCCAGTTTCTAATTTTAATTTTTTCATTCACAATAATTTAACCTAAAATAAAATGTCTTTGGTGGATAAACTTATTCTTTATGCACACATTTATTAATAAGTCATTATCAATAATATTCAATTATTTAAAAGGGAATCTTACTTTAACCCTTGTGAATTTATTTCTTTATTTCAAAAAAATAACGTCAGTATATTTTCAACTTTATAAAGTCAGTATAACGAACAGTATGCGCAATAAATCCTGAATAATATGTTTATAATTACATTGTAATATTTTAAAATAATAATAACGGCTAATTGACTGAGCTGATCTTAATAGTGCTTGGTGAAGACAATGTTTCCAAAAGATTTAATTCATGATGATTAAGTACAAAAGTTAATTAATTGTACATTTAATATTTGTTTAATAAAATTATGTAAATAATTTTAAGACTTTTCATAACTTTTAAGAGTAGGTTAAAAATGGGTGAGCTAAGTAATGAATTTTCACTTCCAAATCAATAAAATCGCATTACATTTCGAATTAGTAATTGACCAATGATTTAAAATCACGGTAATTTAAAGGTGGTGTAGACTTAAACCGATTTTGAATTAAAAATTCTAAAATAAGTGAACCTTAACAAGTCAGAAGAAAAATGAATAAATATTATTATCGTTTGTGTTTGCTTTACCGACATATTCTGTAAATCGTTAACTTATCAACCCGACTTTGCAAGCGGTTGGCTTGTAAATTAGCTTTGATGCCTTTCTTTTAAAGTGGGCTCTGATTTTTGTCTAAATGAACCTATTTTGGTCTCTACACGTATCTATTTGAGCTCAAGTTCCAAATGACACCAACTTTCATTTGAGCCGCAACATGAGTGAACTCCTAGTTTTTTCTGTGTTGATTTTAGGCGAGGAGCCTTCGGACCCTGTCCGTATCCAGTCTTCAATTGGATTCTCAGTGTATATTATTTTATTTTTTCAATACTTACCATTTTTCGAAAAAACCAACGATTAACCCACTCTGTGGTCCCACAGACCGAAACGATACTTTTAAAGTTTGCACTGCCGCAGCTACTACGATACAGAGCTGCGTCGCATGCCGTACTGTTATGGTTCTACCTACAGTTTTTCCCGTACAGATCCCAAGTATCACAGAAAAAGGTACAAGAAGAAGTTTGTATATTTTTCAACCATTTTACTTAACTTTAAACAAATTACGTAACGAACGGAAAAGATATTGAGCAAATCGTTTTACTTGATTTATTGGAAGTGGATGTCTAGGAACTCCTGCTGGGTGAAAAAAAAACAGTTTTATGAACATGAGAGACTACGCGAAATATAAATATATAAAAAAACATTTAGAAGTAGCAAATCCGACGACAGAATTCCTCTCAATTAAACAAAATTTTAGTTTGCTCCACACTCTTGTGAAAATCAGTTTCTCAGGATAGCGGCCAAAACCAGAGTGACGAAGTTATCTCGTACAGGAAAAAGTTACTCTTCGGTAATTGATTACCTTTAATTTACTTTGAATTTTATTCAAATTTTAACAATATTTATCTTAGTGGTTTTTAATTAAGATAATTAAGCTTAATTCAGACTAATAATAATACATCATATTATTGTACGAACTTTTAATGACACAGTACCAAAAAATGATTTTCGGAGACTACTGGGATTTTAATAGGTGTACCTTATGTTTTTGGGGTCGCTGAACACAAATCCATTCGCAGAATTCAGTCAGCACGTCAGAATTTGCAGTAAAATTTAAAAAATGGTTAAAAACCTGGAATTTCTGCATAAATTTCGTCCTCAAACCCACAAACGCCAAATTAAAAAGACTAATACCCACAAACTAATAAGCCCCAAACTCACAAACCATAAACTCCAATAACGAATTTGTTTTGGGGTTTGTATGTTTGTAGATTTAGAGCTTATGGGTTTGGTTTTTGTGGATTTGGGTTTTGTGGGTTTACGGTATGTGGGTTTGGGGTATGTGGGTTTGGGCTTCGTGGGTTTGGATTTTGTGGACTTTGGATTTGAAGATTTTTTGGTTTGGGGTTTCTAAGTTTGTGGATGTGGAGCTTGTGGGTTTGAGGTTTTGGGGGGTTAAGGTACGTTTGTTTGGGGTTTATGATATTTTAGGTTTGGGGTTCGTGGGTTTGGGTTTTGTTGGTTTGTGGTTTGGAAGTTTGTCGATATGAAGCTTGTGGGTTTGGGTTTTGTGGGTTTCTGGTTTGTACATTTGTGGATGTGAAGCTTGTGGGTTTGGGGTTTGTGGATTTGGGATTTTTGGGTTTGTTGTTTGAACGTTTATGGATATGGAGCTTTTTGGTTTGGGGCTTGTGGGTTCATGATTTGTAGTTTTGTGGATGTGGAGCTTGTTTATTTTGAGTTTGTGGGTTTGGAGCTTATGGATTTGGGGATTGTCAATTCTGAAATTTTTGGTTTAGGATTTGTGGGTTTGTTGATATGGAGCTTTTGCCAGTTTGTGGGTTTGGGGCTTTTTATTTTTGGGTTTGTAGGTTTGAGAACGAAATTTATGCAGAAATTCTAGGTTTTTGAACATTTCTTGAATTTTACTGAAAATCTTGACGTGCTGGTCCAATTATGCGAATGGATTAGTGTTCAGCGACCCCAAAAATATAGAGTACACCTATAAGATTCCCAATAGACTCCCAAAACCATTTTGCGGTACTGTGTAATTAGAGTTGAATGAAGAGCAGCTTCTTCTATGAATTTTTTATAAGTAGCATTTATCTGTCAATTTAAATAATAAGTCACAGGGTGGCGATTTAGCTCATGATTACAAATTCCCGGTTATTGAATTTTTAACCAACAAGATGGACTTTTAAACAATTAGAATAATTTTCAAACTAAAAATACAATTTTTCAACGAAATACATGAATTTTACCGAAATAATTGAATTTTCCATCGAATGGGACCAATTTTCACCCAAACAGTTGAATTTTGAAGTTGAAAAAGAATCAATTTTCAACAGAAAATAGAATATGTGAGTTTTATGTTAAGAAAATCGATGTTTCAACGAAATGACAAATTTTTTGTAAATCTAATTTTTAACAAAAAAAAATCTTGTTTCCAGAAAAATAGTTAAGTATTTAAATTTTAAAAAAAGAGATAAATTTTTAGTTAAAATGACAAATTTTCGTACAAAAATAATTAGTTACAAAAGATTTTAGCTCTCTCCCCGCGAGAAATGTGGTCCTCTTTCAAACTGCAGTAGGAAATTTGAAAGTAAAAGTTAATTAAGAAAGCAATAGCAGTTATTATAAAAATATTTAAAGTAGATTTTCTAAAAAATCCCACCATTTTTTGATGAAGCTTGTTTGCTCATGCATGTTTAGCTGTTCTTGACATAAGAATATCTGTCTCTATTTTCATCAAATTCAAACTTTCAAGCGTGACATTTTTGAATGGCTAGGACAGTTGGTGCACTTTCCCATTAGCGAATTTCAATCTTCTGAAACTTTTGTAAATCTTCTGCTGCAAGATAAACTTGTTTAATGGAGGACATGTATTTCTGCCATTCACTTACAAAAGTGTCTTTACTGTCAATGCCTCCCAGTTGTGACTTTTGCAAATCCAAATGTTTGACGATGCTTCCGATCATAGAAGTGATACCAATGTTTAAAGTGAGCAGGAGCTCCATCGGATACGATGGCAATTTCCTTGATCGATTTATATAGCATTTTTTCTTTATAAATTTGGAGAATTCGATCCATCGTCAATAATGCATGAGCCGAATCGTACCGTGTAACATTGTTTCTCTGAATTGAGTTTTGCTTGTTCCTGTACGATTTTAATCTATTCTTTTTAAATATCCTTGATATATTTGTGAACATTTGCTTTCAACATGTAGTCAGTTAGCTCACTTAAAAATGTTTCGATACTCGCTGTTCTTTTTCCACGTCAGCTTTATTCTATAAAGCGAAAGTTACATCTTGAGCAGCTGTTTTCCCTAATGTTTTCCAAACATTATAACAGAGATTTGTTTCTTTCGAATTTCCCTTAAGTCCAAGAAGTGATTTCTTCCTAAATTTCTCAGGGAGATTAGGCACAAATAAAAGTTGTAACAGTAAATGCTGAGGCATACTTTCCTGTCAAGGTCAATCATTACCTATTTTAGTTATAAAGTGTAAAACTTTTATCTGCCAATACAAGTTTCGCCGAAACGTTTTCGTCATTTATTTCCGCAATCATCACGTCATTGTTATTTGGACTTTAAAGACAATGTCAAAAGTACTTGACTTCTTGAGCGGCCTTCACGTAAAATTGTTACTAGGCAGTCTGATGAGTCCCTGAAAAATGAAACACGGAGACGTTTTTTTGGCTAAAGTCGGTTTTATTTTTCAACATACTCTCCTTTTAGGTCGATACAGCGAGTCCAACGATTTTCTAACTTTTTGATACCGTCCGAAAAGTACTCGATCAAAAGTTCTCCAAAATACGCCTCAGTTTCAGCTATGAGCTCCTCATTTGAGTAAAAACGCTTACTGGTGAGCCATCTTTTCAAATTAGGGAACAAGGAATAGTCGCTGGGGGCCAGGTCTGGTGAATACGGTGGCTGAGGAACCAATTCGAAGACGATTTCATGCAATTTTGCTTGTGCAACTAAGCATGAATGAACAGGCGCATTGTCGTGATGATAAAGCGGTTTTTTCTTCTTCAAATGCGGTCGTTTTTCGGCGATTTCGATTTTCAATCGGTCCAATAATGATGAATAGTATGCTCCGGTTATGGTTTTACCTTTTTAAAAATAGTCCACGAATATTATGCCATGTTCATCCCAAAATACGGAGGCCATAACCTTTCCGACCCATTGTTGCATTTTTGGACGCTTCGGAGCACTTTGTCCCGGTGGAATCCACTGTTTTGCCTGTTGCGTTGACTCAGGAGTGTAGTAGTGAATCTAGGTTTCATCCATGGTTATGAATCGGCGCAAAAACTCGGTCGGCTTACGCGAAAATAATGCCAAATTCTGCTGTAAAGTTGTCACACGAATTCGTTTTTGGTCCACTGTGAGCAAACGCGGCACCCATCGCGCGCAGAGATTCTTCATGCCCAAAACTGAATGCACGATATTGCCCACACGTTCCAATGATATGCCTACAGCATTAGATACCTCTCTCAATTTTACTTCGGGATCATTCAACATCATATCATGGATTTTTTTCGACATTTTCTGGTGTAGTGACCTCTTTTGGGCGCCCACATCGTTCAGCATCAACTGTGCTCGTACGGCCACAACGAAACTCGATAAACCACTTATAAATCGTTCCAATCGACGGTGAAGAGTCCGGGTAATACTTATCCAGCTTGGCCTTGGTCTCGGATATCGTTTTCTTGCGAAGATAGTAGTGTTGGTCAAAGCTCGAAACTCAGATTTTTCCATATTAAAAAAAAAACTCGGAGGTTAGTCGCTTCTCAGTGCTGCAACTTGTAAATGCGTAAACATAAATGGCTGAAGTTTTGACAGGCGTCATTTGAAGGATCAAGCTCGACGAAAATGGTTTACGTTAGTGAATACTAATGCCATCTCTTAGAATTTTCAGGTACTTATCAGACTGCCTAGTAAAAGAAGGATTTTCTCTCAAATTGATTTTTAATTCTGTAGAGCTAATCATACTTCTCTCTTTCGTATCCAGCCCTATAATTTTCAAAGACCAAATTGTTAAACTTGTATATTTTGTAACCGAGAGCCTTTTATGGATGGATTTAGAGAATTCTAACTTCTTTTGAAAATTTAGGATAGAATTTGAAACCATTTATGTAATAATAGAAATAATGCCGTAAGGCGTATCGGAAAAATAAAAAATGTCTTCCCTTTTCGCTAACATAAGTCAAAATCACGAAAAATTGCACTTTCCTGGGTAGCTTCAAATCAAAAATGATTTTTTCTCCGATCCGTGCAGAGAGTAAAAGATGTTAATTGCAAAAAACCTATACAGTGGATAAATCTCATCAAAAATTAACGGTTAGAAATGTCTGTTTCAATTTTACAAAACATATATTTGGAAATTTCATACTGTTAAATCTTTATTTCTTTAAAATTGTCGAATTCACAACGTTTTATTTAGTTTTGTAGCGAGCGAGAAGAGGGGGGTGATACTGTCCTTATCGTGCAGAGAGCCCGAATCCCCAAAGACGGCCCTCTGTGTTGATACATATTTTGATTAACATTATACCTATAGAATATTCTAGATTAGTATTTAGATAGAAAATTTATATTCTTGTATACTATAGTGGCTTATTTGCATCTTTATAAAACTAATTCATGTACTGCAAAAAAAATTTTTTTCATGAAAAATTCAAATTAGTTTCTATTAATTGAAGCTTACACATTTTTACAGATATCACAGATTTTTTTGAGATACTAGAAGCTCTTACGCGCGCTATGTGCGCGATACACTGCTAAGCTTGTAATTATTCTATTTGGAAATTAATTTCAAGAAAATACCACGACAATCATTTTTACTTTAATAACTTCTATTTATAGACGACTTTGCATAGGTACCATATACGTCAAAAGACCGGGTTGTGTACTAGAATTTTGAAAATTCGACTAAACTTGGGAGGTGGTTTTCTGCAGTTTTCCTCTCATCTGACCAAATGTTTAGGGAAATGCAAGTATTCCGAGAAAACTCGTATGTATGTAAATTTGCAAAGCAATATAAAAAAAGAGTCATCGGATAGACACTTTTAGTTGACTTCGAAAACCAATTAATTCGTAGTATAAACGTCAAACTCTTACTTTTTAAATTAAAATTGTTTAAATAACTAAAATATCTTGTAAATTTACAAAGTAAAATAAAAAACAGTCATCGGATAGACATTCTTGGTTGACTTCGTAAACAGATTTACTTGTAAAAAAGGGCAAACACTTATTTTTTAAATTAAAATTCTTCAAATAAATAATAGTTCTCGTAAATTTGCAAAGCAATATAGAAAAGAGTCATCGGATAGACATTCTTAGTCGTCTCCGGAAAAAAATTGACTTTTAGAAAAAAGGGCAAACTCTTAATTTTTTTATCAAAAAATTGTTTAAATAATTAATAATAATAATTACAAAGCAACATAGAAAAGAGTTATCGAATTGATATTCCTAATTAATTGCGAAAACAAATTAACTCGTAGGATAAACGTCAAACTCTTAATTTTTAAATTGAAATTCTTTGAATAACTAATATATCTTGTAAATTTAAAGCAAAATTTAAAAAAAATTTTAATATTTTTTTCTTACAGTTTTTATTAAAATAAAAATAAAAACTGTAAGAAAAAAGATTTAAAATTCTATAAAATACTTGTTCGTTGATCTCTTCAGAATAAACGTTTCTCGGTTGAATAATTTGAAAATTAAAGTATTAACGTTATGAACGTTTATGAACTATTATTCAAAACTTTTATTGCAAAAATAGAATGAAAATAGAAACGTTTGCACTTGTAACGGTGGAAAACATAAATAACAATGAGCATGAAGCATTGTTTGTACGAATTACCAAATATTACTCACATCTAAATAGCCTAAAAATCGGCCGACGACTGCCGACGTTGGTCGACGTTTTTTTGACGTACTGAAGATTCAAGCCGTAATAGTCGCATATCTATCCAACAGTATATTTATTCACGAGTATTTTAAAAAAACAAAAATTCAATTTGGTTGAAAATTGACGAGTCGTCGATTTTTTGCACGAACAAATTCAAAATACCAGACTGTGTGCCGGCGCGACTGAAGTGGCATTAGCAGCGTGAACTTTAAATAAGTATCTAATAACATATAAATATAATATCATTTACAGAATCCAATTCTAATTGAATCTGAAAAGTTGGAAATTATCAGCATATACCTTTGTTTAAATACGTATATTTACGGATTGATTAGAAAATATTTTATTGACTTAAAGAATAATTGAAAGATAGACAGTAATGGTAAATTATAGGAATTAGAAAATAATTGAATGATTGTATTAATCCAATTGCATTCAAGCATGCAAAATATATTAGGTTTTAAATTCATTTCTATACTGTGCATATTTTAAATATTTAATTTCTGAAATAATAACTTCAATCGGAGAGATGCAAACAGAAAATTCAAGGACCGATTGGACGTCAAATCAGATATGGTTCTACAATTAAAATCGCAGATTCTCTCAGGGACAAAATATGCTATTTTTCAGAAAAAATTTAGCGATCCATATTTTTCGGATTTGCAACAACAACCAAATTTCTAAGAAGTTCTGAGTATTTAAACGCTGTGATTTGTTTTTTCAAAAAACCTGATTTTTTTCTTTAAACCTCTATAACTTTTAACAAATTAAAGATATCCACTTCTTGATTCTCATAGCGCTATCTCCGAAAAAAGTTAAATGCAGATTTTCTTAAAAAATCTAAGCTCTAATTTTTTCCATTTTTATTTGTTCTGTAATTTATTTGTTCTTCACTATTATTTCAAAGTCTCAATATTTAAAAAACAATAATTTAAAGGACCAGAGAAATTTATACCCTTTTCAATGCCAGAAAGGAACCGGTTACATATCCTTTCGGTCCTTGCCCGATTCTGTACGCTTTTTATTTGGTGTTTAATTTAATTTTGTGAGATCTATCTGGGTCTACCTGGTCCTTATCGGGGAAATGGTAATAAAAAATAAGTTGTTAAAATATTCTACCCGCGCCTACTCGGTTTTCATCTGCTCAATGGAAACAAAATGAAAATAATCATCATATAAAATTATGATTCTACCCGCTTTCTGTCTGGCCTCTTTATGGTTTCCAATAGGATCCGATAACAAAGAGGTACATATTTTTGCGTTCCTGATATAATCGTCGATCACTCCAATATTCCTGATACATTCACTAAATATTCCCATATATGTATTCTTTCAATATTCCTAGATATTCCTGGAATTTTTGATATTCTTTATAATCTTAAATATTTTTGATATTCCAAAATATTTCGAAATATTTACAAATATTCTGACATATTCCTCGCTTTCCTTTTGCTTTCGTTTCCTTTTTTGGAAACGAGTCAGCTGACCCCCAGTGTTTACGTTTCTGTCCTCTTGAAATCAGTCCAAGGCCATTTGAAGGCAACCCCCAAAACTTGATTAAAGCAAGAGTTTGGTGTAAACAATATTTTCAAGTGTTTAAAAGGATTTTAATGAATTTCAGAATAATTTAACGAGATTTAAAAATTCTTTTAAATTAAAAAAGATTAAAGTTTATAAATTAATTTAAAAAGATTAAAAGAAATTTAAAAGAATTTAAAAAGATTGTAGAAGAATTCCAAAGAGTACAAGGCATTTCAATGTATTTCATATCGTTTAAAAAGTCGGTGAAAGAATTCAAAAAATTACAAAGAATTTAAAATTATTTTTAAAAACTTCAAACGATTTTAAGGATTTTTATGCAATTTAATATTTTTAAGTTTATAATCGAATTGCAAAAGATTTCTTTATATTTAAAAGAGTTTAAGATATTTTTAATGAAGGTAGAATTTAAATGGATTTTAAGATTTTAAAGTCATTTTAAAATATAAATAATGTTCTTGAATTCTTCAAAGTCTGTTAAATCTGTTTAAATCTTCGGAAATTCGTAGAATATCTTTAAAATCTATTAAATTTTTACAAATATATTTTGGTTTTTTTTAATCTCTCAAAATATATTAAAATATTTTTCAATTTAGTTTAAATCTTGTTTAGTCACATAAAATATTCAATAATAATTTGTAATATTTCTAAAATCTAAAATTTTACCCTATCGAAAAACCCGACGTAGTATACGACATCGGTACGACGCCGAAAACTGCGCAGGAAACAAGGTCGGAAACTACACCGTAAACGAGGTCGGATGCGACGCCGGAAACTAGATCGGAATTTGGGACCGGACACGACGTCATTTCCGGCGTCGTTCAGGACTTCGGTTCCGGTGTGAAATTTTTTTTTAATATGCACTTATAATTATGATACACTGAAAAAAGGTTACTTGTATCAAATGAATTTCACTTGGCTCAAGTAAGTGACACTCCCGTTTATTTTCAAAGAAATATTTATTTGAGGCAAATAAATATAAGCATTTTGATTTAAAAAGTTATTTATTTCAGTCAAAGAAATTTTAATAGGATTAAATTAACATTTGAATAAAAAAAAATACGAAAAAACAATTACTTAAATAAACAACTGGATTCTTTCACCTCTAATTATAATTATCAACATTGTTACTGTTACACATATTTAATTTAAACGAATCAGATCATTTAAAATCCTCATGTAGCTGGAATTCCTCCAGCAGGAATCGAACTCGTGTCCTTCGAGGGTGAAGTTCACAGCGATAACCACGACGCTTTCGCAACATGAAAATTTTAAAAAGGAAAGCCATATTTAACGCTCACCATAAATGCCGAAGAAATATTTCTTAAAATCAAAAACATGAATATTTAATTTAACAACATATTACTTTAATCTAAAGAAATATACAATTGAAAAAAATCACGCCAAATTAATAATTGTTTGATTTAAAAAAATAGTTTCTTCGTTGGAATACATGTATATTTGTTATAAATGATTTAATTCTGGTAATAAAATAAAATATTTCTTTCAACTAAAGATATAGATATTTATATAAACACAATATCTTGCTGATCTAAATAAATGTTTCATTGGTATACATGAATGAAATCTTTGTAACAAATAAATATATTTTTAATTTAACTATTATTATTTTGAATTAAATCATTACTTCTTTGCTTTAAATTAACCTCCATACTTCATTCAAGTATGAAAAAAATTATTGATTCAAATGCATCCGAATCAATTGAACGAATCGAAATCATTGAATAAAATAAATATTGCTTTGGACGGCTAATCAGATTTCAACGAATCTATATCTTTCGAATCAATGAAATAATTTTTGTAAGTGTTAGAAACATTTACTTAAACCAAAAAAATATTGCCAAAAAATTCATTTCTTTGGATCAACAAGAGATATGTGTCTGATTTTAATAAAAATTACTAATTTTGAAGAATATTTTCTTGATACAAAGAAACATGAATCAAGTAAATGCATTTACTTGTTCAAAAAATTCTTTTTTTTTAGTGAGAAAATAATATTATTTAATTTAATTTATAATTTTGATAATTTATCACACTCAAAATGATAAAAGTGAGTTGCGGGGAATTAAATAACGATATAACTATAGAAAAATGTTTTTCGTTTGAAATTTTAAAGTAACTTTTAATATTATTAGTATGTCATTCGTTTGATCAAATAAATCCTTTAAGAAAAAAAGAGTTCATGCATTTATATCAGTGAAGCATTTATTTAGATGAAACATATATTGTGTTTAGATAAATATCTATTTCTTTATATTTTATTTATTACTAGAATTAAATTATTCATAACAAATAAACATTTATTCCAAAGAAGAAATTAGTTCTTTTAATTAAAAATTTATTAATTTGGCGTTATTTTTTCAATTGAATATTTCTTCAGATTAAAGAAATATCTTGTTAAATTAAATCTCCATGTTTTCTATTTAAAGAAATATTTCTTTGGCATTTATAGTGAGAATTAAATATGGCTTTCTGCCTTAAAATTTCAATGTTAAGATAGGTGCGTGGTCATCGCTGTGGACTTCACCCTCGACGGACACGAGTTCGATTCCAGCTTGACTTCGATTTTTCATCTAATTTTTATCTTTCAGGTTCATCAAGATTTTAATTGATCTGATTTGTTTAAATTAAATATGTGTAATAATAACAATGTCAATAATTATAATTTGAGGTTATAATAAAATATAATTATAATAAATAAAATAATATATAAAATATAATTATAATTTGAGGAAACGACGTGGTATCTGGTTCTAATTTCCGATCTAGTTTCCGGCGTCGTTTCCAGCGTCGTGTCCGGCGTCGCTTCCGACCTCGCTTACGGTATAGTTTCCGACCTCGTTTCCTGCGTAATTTTCGGCATCGTTACCGATGTCGTATCCTAAGTCGAATTTTTTGATAGGGTAGTACATACATTATTATAAGCGACACGATATTTTTTTATAGAATGGGTTACCAAAATTTTCAGAAGGGCCTGCGCAGCTGTAAGTTATATTTCAAATTTTTTTTAATACTTTAAGCTAGGTTAGCCGAGAGGCTTTAGGCATTAGGAATGCGAAACTCACAGGGTTCGAACCCGCGGCGAATAAAAATTTTCATAGCGTGTGATTATAAATAGTGTAGTGATGGTATAATAGTAAATAATAGTGTACTCAAACATGCGAACAGATATTAGAGTATAGTAGTGATAATGTAATAATACAAAAGATTAGTCTTTTGCGGCGAAAAATGGGTTATCATTTTCTAGAACTGTTCTCTATAGTTTCAAGGCTTCTTCGAAATAGACTGTATTTAAGCAAGAATTTGAGATTTTATAGATTATAGAACTTTTATTAAACTACCCATCGTATCCTCTACTATAGGATTAGCTTTATAAAAATTTAATGGATATTTTTTTCCGTGTATAATACTCATGTAGAAATCTGTTAGATGTTATCTGATCCCAGATAGAACCCAGTTAAGTGCCGGGTATAAACCAACTAAAATCCCGACTTCAAACCGGATACAAATCTTGAAGGTCCTCGATGAAAGTCATATAGAAGCCGGAGACAAAAATGTTAATCCAGATAGAATCCGATCAAGGGCCGGGTATAAACCGAGGACAAGATCCGGGCAAGTTCCGGATAGACATTACCTAAACACCGGGTAGAAGTTTTAAGGAACCGTATAAGACCCATGTAGAAATCCAGTTGATGTTATCTGATCCCAGAAAGAACCCAGTCAAGTGCCGGGTATCAACCAGGTACAATCCCGACTACAAACCGGATAAAAATCTTGAAGATCCCGGATGAGAGCCATATAGAACCTGGCAAAAAAAATATCAATCCAGATAGAATCCGATCAAGGACCGAGTATAAACCGGGGACAAAACCCGGGTCTAATTCCAATAGCGCCAGTCAAGAACCAACTTCCATCCGATTCTTATCTGGGTTCTATCTGTAATTTTCAGCAGAGCCCAAAATATTTACTGTGTTCGCATGCGACTTCTCGGCTGTTTTACGCTACTGTAAATATTACCTTCATACTGATAAAAGTAAAATATATGTTTTAGTGCCACTTAGTAACTTTGGGGATCTACTTCAAATGGTGCAGGAAGATATTAATAACGTCTACAACTGGGTAGTATCTAATGGTTTGAGAGTCAATCCACTAAAAATATGTGATTTACTAGTTGAATCTTCCACTTATAATTCATTAAGGGTGTTGGATTTCCTCCCACCTATGTACTTGGACCATCTTGCTGTTTATTTCTCTGATTATATCAATGATCTTTCTTTGGTATTCAACAGAGCCCTTTCATGGAAAGAGCATGTTGAACTAATATCACGCAAAACCTGCAGAAGTTTTTATCAGCTTAGTCGGAGTATGTGATGGAATATCTGATGACCTAAATCGCAAACTTGCCAAAAGAAGACAATATTTCATAGGTAATTTGTTCTTCATGATCTTTCAAAATAGAAAGCCTTTTATTAATTGGAATTGTTCTTGCGGGATATAATGAACCTTCGAGGTCGGGCTGGGCTGCGCGATAGAGGTCATACCCTGGTAAAACCTGCTCATAAAACATGTTTAATGCGAAAATCTTTTGTCATTAGAGGTAGGCGGCTTTGGAACAAACTGCCGAATATTATTCATAATGCGTGATTATGTGAAATGGTGTGATTATGTCATTGTTTTCTCTCTTGTCTACTTATTTCTTGAGACAAGTTTACCAACAGTAGAGGTTTTAGAAATATGTACACTGCACTACATAATAAAGTCAATATATCAAAATGGGACAGGGAAATGTGTACGAGTAGATAGATAAAATCGTTGGAGAGATAAAAAGAGGATTTGATTGCACAAACAAAAATGAAATTAGTAAAGGGGGGTCAGAAAAGGAGGCCAAAAAGGAATTAAGAAAGTGGAGAAAAGAAAAAGTAGTGGGGAAGAATATAGAAGAAAATATCAAGAGTATACTGATTTAAAAAAAAAAAGGGGGAACTGAATAAGAGGTTTAAGGAAGAGGCGGAGAAGACTAGGACGGAAGAAGAGGTATGGAAGGTTGTAAATAGAGAAAGAAAAAGAGTAAATCAAGATATTGAAAAGGTAGAATGAAAAACATATTTTTTGGGTTTTCTAGGAGGGGTAGAGAGCAAAGTTAGGAAGGGAGAAAAATATAGTAGAAAAAGAGGTGAGGAAGAGGACATAACAAGAAAAGAAATAGTCCAGGTGTTAGGAATAATGAAGGATGGAAAGGCACCTGGTATAGATGTGATTCCAACTCAAGTGTGGAAATATGGAGGAACGCAACTAGAGGTATGGGCATGGATAATGTGTAATCGATTATAGAGAGGAGGGGGGTGGTCAGAGTTATAAAAAGAAGGATTAGTGATACCCATAGTGTAGAAAAGTAAAGGAGATGAGGTTAAAGAGTATAGGAGTTTGGCGCTGATGCCAACACTGTATAAAGCATTTGTAACCCTTTTGTTGGACAGATTGAAGAAAGAAGTTGAGGAACAAGGATAAAGCCACCGAATCAGATAGGGTTTAGAAAAGTACTGGGGGCGATAGACAACATATATGTTCTGAACTATAGAGTAAATAAGAGAATTGAAAGGGGAAAAGGGGCAATGATAGCAATGTTCGTAGACTTAAACGCGGCGTTTGACTCATTAGACCGAGGGGAAATAGAAACAGTTATAGTGAAAAAGAGGTTAAGGTCGGGGAGAAGTTACAATAGTGAAGGAAAAGATATATACAGTGGCTTACGCAGCTGACATAATATTGATGGCAGACGATGAAGAAGGGATTGTGCGCCTAATTACAGGATTATAAACTGTTAAATTTTGTTCAAAATTAGTCTTTTTTTGGTAACAAATGATTTTTATTTTGTTTAAATTTTTTTAAAAATGTGAATCAATTTTTTAAAACAAAAGGATAGGAATATGACAACGCCCGAATAAAGTTTATAAAAACTTCTTCGACTAAACCATTCATACTCCTCCACACATATTCTGTTAAATACTCATCGCATGTCGCGCTTTACTTTTGACCACTGCGATTCGATTCCTTGTGTATGAATATTATTGTCAGCCAAGTTAAAATTTTTTTTAGTGATTTACAGTGGACTGTGTGTAGTGAATACGATCTACACCACAATATCCTTTCTAACAATCCGTTATAATATGAGTACCCGTTAAAACATTGTCTGTGATGATATCGTGTAAGGTATTCGCATCCCGGTTTCTAACTACTCTAAGAAATCACTTTTTGGATTCCCTGTCAACGCCTCCCACCACCCACCTAGTTTGTACTTTCCTTTCTCGATTATATTTTCGTTCTCCAAACGCGCTTTCATCAATTAAAGCTGCTTTTCCCACTCCCCCAATTTTTTCCTTATTTTCCGATAACCACGCTCTGAGTAACATCCTGATATCTGAAATTAATGACCGCACCGTGTCTTTGGGAAGCTACGTCTCCCGAACAATTCCTTTCAATGGATAACGTAGCCACCAGCAAATTACTACTTGCAAAATTCTGAATACTTTAACTTCTGGAATGGATGCTTCTAATGTGTCCCCTAAGGGTTTACATTTTTCTTACACCTTCTCTATTCCTTTACACAACGTTCACACACTTACTTGGTGGTGGAAGGGGGACCTACAGTTTAAGGTGGGTTCCGAACCACCAAGAGCAACAGCCTTAAGTACTTAGAGAAAACCTTTTTCTC
>NC_046658.1:178960351-178976397 GCF_010883055.1 Belonocnema kinseyi
CGAGACTCTTCCAGAGTGCGAGGCGGGAATCGAACCCGCAAGCCGAAGGAGTGGGTCCAAAGCCTACGCTTTAGCCCCCACGACCATCGTCCCACTTGAATACTTTAACTTTTGCGACATAAAAAAATGTTCCCTTTCTAACACTTTTTCTTTTGCGGCACTGGCTACTCCCATAACGATAAACTACGTCCCTATTTCGACCACCCGTAGTTAAACGAAACGTCCCGTCGCAGTTATCGAATGTTTTAGTTTTCGGAAGCAAATTCCACTTTAATGAAAAGTTAACTGCGCCAAAGGTTGAAATATACTTTTCAAACTTACTTGCACTTTCCAGGAACTCCATTTCAATTAGTATTAGTAGAACTTTCTTCTCTAAAGTTTAAAATTAAGCTAATTCCCAAATGATTCTGTACTCAGGTCAAATGCCAAATTGAAGTCTTAATGAGACATTTCTACCCCCACTTATTCTCACTAATAGTTATTATTGTGGAAAATTCCTTAATATTAGACAGTTTCAACAACAAATTTATTAAAATTTTTAGTTTTAAAATTGATTTTTACTTTAAAAAAAGTAATTTTCAACCAAATAAATTAATTTTCTAACAAAAAAATAACACAAGCGAACATGGTTTTGTTGTTGGAAAGTGGGGGGTCATTTCCGAAGTAATTTTTTGCGTAGAATTCGAATCCGGGGTCAAAATTTGCCCGTTACGTCAGAATTTCAAGATACTTTAGGTTATGTACCCAAAAATGTCGTTTTTGGCTACATTTAAGACTATGTACAGAAGACACACAAATTTTTGTAATTTTTTCTTTAGTTGTATCATATAGTACTGCTTTTTCTTTTTAATTTTAGAGTCACAGAGTTCAATTGCGATTTTTATTTAACAAGTTACGCCAATTTGAAAAGTATGAGATATGTCCCATTATGTCTTGAGCATTTGCTTTAAATACTTTGAGGCAGAGATTTTCTACTGGGTGTTTTCTCTTTAAAATTGTACTTGGGGGTTTAAGGGGTTGTTGAAATCCCATAAAAATTTGTGTCTTCTGTACAGAACCTCGAAAGTAGTCAAAAACGCCATTTGTTGGGTACATAACCTCAAATATCTTAAAATATTGACGTGATGGACCAATTCCAAGGGATCAAGCAGCCTGCGGTAGCCTCAGATTGCCTTGAGCCAACGAAAATATTCAATTTTGCCCCTAATTTCGTAACCAAGAGTAACCATATGTAAAGAAAAATTAAGGAATGTGAACTTAGAGGGCCAACTTCACACGTGGGTCTGGAGTAAGACAAAGCTATATATATGCACAATTGAATCTTTGGTGTGTGAAAATTTTGTTTTATGCTTTTGGTCTTCGAGCTTACTTGATTGTAAATGTGGAAATCTACAGTTTACTGCTTCATTTTCGCAATTAACATGAAAAATAGACACGAAGCGTCACACCGACTGGAAAATTTGCGAAAGTAAATAAGAAGCACTAAGAAAGGTAGGTCTGGTTCTAAATTTGTATAATTATGAATAAAGTTTTATTGTGAATAAACTTCTTTTCTTTTTTCATAATCATTACAATTTAAGAACAGCATCACCTTATTGAGTGCTTCTTATTCATTATCCTTAATTTTAAACTTAATGTGATGCTTCGAGTTTAAATAAGTTAGAACAGAAAGAAAGTGTTGGTACGGTATGAATCTGGTCACGTAACTCACTCGTCACATGGCCTTAGGGCAATTAAGAGAGCTCTTGGAACATAGACGCAAGCTGTTATAAATAGAATGAAGTTTTGTTGCGTATAACAGATGAGATTTTGAGATTTTATCGGGTGCGGGGCGAAGGCTTGAGCCTTCAACACCCGCCTGTATACGCTGCTGCTAAGTATATAGTACATTATATGAGTAATAAGGCAGCAGAACATTCATTAATTCTATTTGCTCGGTAATAGCTCTTGTCTGGGTATCCGAAACTGTGACGTTCTATCGTTTGTCAGAAACATTTTAATTATAACTGTTAACACAATAATCAGTATGTTCTCTACGTTAAAAGGATGATGGTTGTTTACACTCTGATCTTAATCTCGGCAGTTTTTCTCAATTCTATTGGTGAATATAATAATTAAAATATACCTATAATTTTAGGAAAATTTTCCTTTAAGCTCGACGCAAAGCAGAATGTTTGCCATTTAATCTGCATGCAGCAATTGTTCAGGATTCCAACTGTACACGTCAACATTTAGACGTGCACAGATGTTGCCTCTCTATATGTGCAATCTGTTTTCTCAGGATATCAAATATATAGGATTTAAGTTGTATATGGAGAGATTCCAGTTTAAAACGCATGTATGGGGAAGAACAGGCCCAGTGTTCACACCTGAAATTATCATTGTTTTTGATCAGGTTGAAACTTGGCTGAATTAAAATCCTGGTGGAGCTTTATAATTTTGCCAAACTATAATTTTTTAAAGTACTTTAAACAATCATTGAATTATTCTGACCAATGATAAAATTTATCTCCCCTTAAATGATATTCCTTAGAGGAAAAAACTGATTTTTCCAAAAAACTTTAAAAGGAAAGAATGGTTACAAGAAAGAACAAAAAAAGAAAGTTAGACCTTATCTTTAGAGCTCATTCACTCGATGTTCTTGAATATGCTTAATGATAGTGATAATTAGTAAAAAAAAAGTTAAAAGCATTATCGCAGGGTCCCATTGATAGCAACTGCCATGTATAAAAGTGACACCGGCTTTTGGATCACTGTGAATGTCACTTGATCTATGATAATTATAATAATACCTGACAATAATTGGAATAATCTGAAAAGATTTTATAATTACAATGACAAATTTTATTTTCGTATACGCAATTTCAAAATTGATTATTTTTTTATGCGTTGTTACGCACTTGGAAAGGTTATGAAATCACTTATATATGAAAGATGTTATAAATCACCAAATAAATCAAAGTTGAGGAATAATGTCCTGTATACTGACGGACATCTAATCTATAATTTTTCATCATTGAAAGTTCGATGTTTAATTTTATCTATAAATACCTTAAATTCAAAATAGTTTCGCAATTATGTATTTAATACTTGAATTAAAAAAAATTCTGGTTTTTAAGCAGATCCAACGTTTTCATCAATTTTTTGGGGAAAAAAACTTGTTTTATTTTTTACAAATATGGTTATATTTTCACAAAATCACTAAACTCCATCAAATTATCAACTCTCACGCTTATTTTTAGGATAAATAACTTCAAAAAACAAACAGACAATTTTACTTGACAACTACATTCACAATTATAATCACATTCAAACCCCATGGTGTATCAACAAAAAATTATGTAATTACAAAAATATATAATCTTCTATTTCATGTTGCAGACTTAAGTTTACAATTCAATTGGATGCCTAATGATGACCTACTTCCCGCTGTACCCCACCGCGGACATTCTTCTTCGCCTTCTGATAGACATTCTCCAGACGGGACTCTTTCTCTTGCCAGACGTCATTTCTTAGAAAGGACTGATCACCTTGACAGACGTCATTCTTTAGAAGGGACCCATCCCCGTCGCAGAAGTCATTCTCCAGACACGACACTTTCTCTTGCTCTACCTAATTCGTCTACCAGGTCTCCTTATTCAACCGAGCCTCTTCTTCGAGACAGGTATAGGTCTCCTGCTGGGCGTCATCCCTCAGCCTCACTTGGATTTAAACTTGAAGAAATTACATCTATTCGACTGATCCCCGAGAAGCATCCGAACCAGATATTCAGGTTCAGAAGATACATTTTTCCTCCCAATAAACTAGTTAAATTGAGATTATATAATAATATCAAAAGGCAGATGCCAACAGACGAGCAAATTGTATTAACGACGTCCAATGGTGACGTCTTTGCAATCTTAGAAAAAACAAACAGAGACACGATCCTTCGTGGAATATATAAACCCATTGGTGTCCGGGAAAAGCGGGCGAAAATAAACATGTACAATGGCGCGGTTGGTGAATTGACTTCAGATGAAATCGCGGCATCTCCATTAGGCATCTTAAAAAAAGTCGTGAAATTATATAGAATAGAACGCGTGTAAAACACAATTCTTCACGCTGTATATTTGTTTTGAAAAACATGATCGCTGCACGCGAGGATACATTATCTTTCTTTCAAAATAAAATAAAACAATTTTACTAAATTATTATACTATAATCAAATATTCGAGATCGATTTAACTGTCACAAAAATGCAAACTCTTCTATATTATTTTCAGTGTCATTATGATAAATATATGTGTCAATAGTCTTTGTACCCAAAAGGTGAATGAAAAATTTTTTGTATTCCTGTGGGTATCGCCTTTTCGGTTGTTTTTAGTTCTTTCATGTGTGATAAAAGACTTTTCGTCCAATACAGGTTATATAGGTTTTTGCATTAATTTTACTTTCTTCATAGAAGTACACTTTTATAAACTTTTTCGGGCCAGAAAGAAAGATTGATTTTTTTCGTTTAGGAAAATTTAAGATTAGAAAGTAAAATTTAAAACTTTATCGTTAAAAATAATCGTTTAAAGCATTGATGCATGAACGCAGTTGATTAGAATTATTTCTTGAAAAAAAGTATGTTTACGTATGTTTGCGTATGTTTACAAACCCAAATTTTATAACCATACATTCTCTAAAAATAGGCCTGTCACTAATACAATAAGCCCTATACCGCTCGAACAGAAGGAAAAATAATATTTGTAAATGATTTAAAAAATAATCTCGAAGTTAACTTACGGTTAATATTATAGACATTATTACGTTTGAACATTGTGCGAGCGCAAGCATTATAGGGTATACGGGGGCACTTTGAATTTGTCTTCGGCAATCAGTTTTTAAATTTCACTTTTTAATCTCAAAGTATTTTAAGGAATAAACCCAGGATTTCTTTTTGACTTAACCTAATTTTTGAAGCAATTGTTAAATGAAAAGGGCGTGAAAAATTAAAATTATAATGGAGAATATTTTTTAATAGTACGAAGATACTTAAAAATCACTAAAATAAATGTAATATAACACTGATAATTGATTTTTTCATATCAAAAAGAAAACTTTTACTTTTTCACCTAAGAGATCGTGCAAAAACCTCAACTCTCTTTTGGGAAAAAAGTAGAAAATATGCCTTTCTTCAAAAAAGTCGAATTTGTATTTGACATTTATTTTTAAAGGTAAATTATTAATTGTTTAAAAAAATTCTTATGGTAAATGGAATAGGCGTAAAAAATCTTCACCTGGATATTCATTTATTTAAATAACAACATTTTTTCGTAATTAATTGCTGTTTAATTACACAATACTTTTCCAAAATTTTCGAAAATCGGTTTATTGACCTAAATCATTCCCCCCCCCCCTAATTCGTGTCCCTGTTGAAGAGTTTGGTCCAGTTCGACCATAAAGCAGGTTTAGGAAAAAAAGTCAGTGCATACGTGCGTAAGTGCCACGATGCTTGCTGGTGTAAGTGCCATGTTTCATAGTGTAGTGTTAACGCAGCGTCACTGATATTTAGAGCATGTGTCGATTTTTTTTTTTGCAAAAGTTACTTTTTGTGTGTCAATATTGAAACTTTCTGGTGTGTGTCGATCTTCGACCAGGGTTTTCTCGCACATGGTTATATTTTTAAAGTGCTTTTTATCGATTTAATAAAGCTAACCAGTAGTTCAAAAGTTCTTTCTTGTTTTCTTTTTTTTTTAATTGAAAAACAAAACAGTAATAATTAAGGTACTAAGAAAATAATAAACACTATAATACAGGTGGAATCGGATTATCCTTAAAGAAATTACACTAACTTAGAGGTGAAAAAGCACCTGTGATCAAATCGATTTAAACTGTCATGATAAATTAATTTTTCTGTTACCATTTACTATTTTGACGAAGAGATTAAATGGAAACTGTTAATAAAGGCAAAGAAACATTATGCTGCAACTAATTTTTATTTCATTTTTTTCAATTCAAGCGGATTTAAATTTTTGCTGTAAATGTACTTATACGCAAGTGTTTATTTTCTATTTATTTTATCTATTTTCTATTTTAATATCTATTGTTTGATTTGACAGACACATTTTCCATAAAAAGCAGGAAACAATTTAATATTACTTTGTAACATGTTTTTTATAAATAACCCTGGCGGACCGAAGGAATTAACTTTTAAATGGTTTAAATTCGGATTCTACGTTAAAATTTGCATTAGAAACTCATGGAGTAATCGCAATACTTTTTCTTGCAGCGTTAAAAACTTTAAAAAATAAAAGACCTGTCATTTATATGGTCCGAAGGCGCCTTCAAGTGTATCTTCTTTTAGAAGCAGTTATTAAGTGTTCCGTCAGTAACTTAGAGAATTCTATCTAGATGCTAGCGCCACGCAGTGGAAACCACAAACAACAACGCTGTGATGCAAGTGAGAGAGAATTTTATTTTTAAATTTCGCGCGCAACATACTACTTGAACAATTACGGATGCGCTTGAAGTCACCTTCAGCAGAAGTTAATAACATTTTTTTAAATTTTTAACGCTACAAAAAAAGTATTGCGATTACTCCTTGAGTTTGTAATAGAAAATGTAATGTAGAATCTGAATTTCAACAGTTTGAAAGTTGATCTTGCTGTTTCTTTTAGTTTTTTTAAAAAAGGAACCGAATGGGGACCCAATGGGGTCTTTACGAATACTTTGTAGAGGCTCCTTTCGGTTGCTTCGGTCCGCTAGGGAAAATTGAAAACATTAATGTTAAAAGATTTAAAAGTAATATTTTACTTGCAAATGATTAATGCAAAAAAAATTCTAAAGGAAGAAAGCATTCTATTATTTCGCACATTGTTTTAATAAAAATATATTTTAAAACCTACAAACATAAGCCATGTGCTGGCAGCGCATGCGCAAGTAGATACGGAATTGGAAATGATCGCTAAAGTTTGACCTTGAAAGATAAGTAAATATGTATTAATAAAGCTTTCGATTTAATCTCTAGCTAAAGAATATTCTCGTTTTACATTGGAATATATAATACAAATTTGTTATGCCTTTTTAGATATGTACATTTTATTAGAGTCAGTTCCAAGGAAAAAAATTGAGTTACGAAATTCGATAAAACTGATACCTCAGTTTATATAATGTTTTAGATTTTAGCGATATCTGATATTTACATGGGACATCTTTCTGCAAAAATATCCAGCCTCGCTTCCTGCTTTAGAAATCAAGTCCATTTCCACGTGGCTACTAATGCTACAGTATTGTAAAATAAGACGGTAATGATACTATTTGAGTTACGATAACTCCCTGAGTAAAATTTTTGTTTGAGTTTAAATTTTAAAAGTATAATATTAATTTTGTCAAAGAATGGTTATGGCCAATGGAGAGAGTGCAAAAGACTTATAGAAATTGCACTAAAAGAATTTTCATCGCTACTAGAACAGTTTAAAGTCGCCAAAATAGACGAGATCCATGAAAATCCTAAAAATTTTACGCCCTTCTTCTCTTTAACTCATAATCTGAATGAAAAAATACACACCCCCTCTCCATAAACTACATAGCTCCACACAAAAAATCGAAAAAAATACCTACCGATTCTGTCTATGCCTATCAAATGTTCTCGGGGTAGCTGAATCGAAGTTCAGGGTCCATTTAACCTCATCACGTCAGGATTTTTCACAACCTCAACAAAAAGGCCCAAAAACCCAATAAATCATTTATCTTTTGACCCCTCAATCCCAATAACCCCATAATCTCTTAATCCCTTGAACCCATAACCCCTTACCCTCAAAATGACATAACCCTAAAACCCCAGTGCCCGCTAAGAAAGGGACCCTTACGCGCGTTGAAGCCCTAAAGCACATTATGTTCGAGCCATGCATGCTTCTTGAGCCTTAAACCCACATTGTTTAATAACCCCATAACTTCGAAACCCCATAACCCGGTAAGAAAGAGACTTCCGTGGGAAGAACTTAGGTGTTGCCGAACCCAGGAACAACTAAGAGGACGTAGTAGGGTTCTTTTCCGTTTGGAGTGCGTTATTAACGTATGAGGCCAAAGAACCCAGCTCTACAAAGCTGCAATCGTATGGTGACGACGCCTGTTGGTTCGCTTTCTCACCCTGACCATTCCGCCGATACTGGGGATCCGACCCCCTGCATCGTAAACTGGTTTCGTGTGTTTGCAATGACGAAATAAACGCGGTTCTTCTGGGTCTCTGTCGGCTCACGAAATAACTTCATTACCCACCGTCAACCACGTGGAGGTGCCGTGGATTGAAAACACATGAATTAGTAGTGCATTTTGGCATTTTGAGGTTATGGGGTTAAGGTGTTATTTGCTTAGGGTTTAAGGGATTATGAGGTTATTGAGATTCAGTGGTCAATGGATAGAAGATTTATTGGGTTCTTAGGCCCATTTTTTAAGTTATGAAAAATCCTAACGTTATGGGGTTTAATGGACCGTAATTTGTATTCAGAGATCCCGAAAACATATGACATACATAGTCAGACCCCAGGGGTTATTTTCTCGATTTTTTTGTGGGACTGTGCTATTGTCTAAAGCAAATCACTTTATCTTAGTGGTTCATTACTTCAAGCTGATCTCGATATTTTTCCATAAGGACGATGATTCTATGGGTGCTAGATCGTCTCATCCGAGGTTCAGTGTTCAGCGGTCTTAGAATTGAATCTTCTTGAACAGGAAGATTGGAGCCAAGAGTCCTGGAGGATCATACTCTTGATCAATCCGCGACGTTATAGACTTCTTCGAAATAGATTTCTCTTCAGATCAGTGTTCACTTCAAAGATTTCGTGGTCTCGTCCTGGCATATTATATTTCAAAATATATTTGAACAATCCGACAACTCCTTGATGAGCATGATGTGGAAAATTGGAAATTTTGTGAAAAATCGAGTGCGAAGCATGAGATACGCGATGAGAATGTGTTCGCTAAAGCCAAAAGAGTTTTACCTGAAGAGAGTTCACAATCGTTAAATTACAGCTGTCGATTCCTTGATCTATAATTTTGAAATGTATCTACACGAAGGTGGGAGAAATGCAAATGCCGATCAAGAATATGCAAAAGCGAGCACGAAGCGCGAGAACCAACAATCGTGCGCTTAAAAAATGGGAGGTAGGGACAAACTTAGGTGGTGGAAAGTGCAGCCAGCATTGACAGGAGTAGATATAATCGAACTCGCCAAATCTCGTAAATTTGAAATTTCTGCTTGGCGTTGAGCCTAGAACTCTAATTGAGTCATGCGATTTTTCGTTTGACAAATTTTTCAAAACAGTTCGAAGTTTATCGAATGTAGTTTTGCAAGCTGTATGCAATTAACGAGCACTTTCTAATTATATCATTTATTTATAGGCAAACCAATAAGACAATATAAATTACGAACGGTCAGTAATACATATAAAAATTTGTTTACAATACCATTACTTGAATCCTGTTGATGAGTGAACTATCGAATAATCAGTGCTTTCCAATTTTCTTGAAGTGTTTTCTCCAAATCCGATGTTTTCTAACACTCGAGCCACTTTTAGAAATTTTGACGCGGTATTCTCGACCCAGTGTCACCTTTAATTCCCACACGTTCAAATGTCTATTAAAATACCGGTCTTATATCGGGAGTTAAGTGTAAGGCAAATTCACAGGAACTTTGCAATAATTTTTTTTAATTTTCTTGATAACTTTACAGAAATTTTCGATAGATTTCAATGCGTTTTTGTAAGATTCAGCTAATTTCCCATAAATTTAGTTGCATAAGTTAGAAACCAAGTCCGTAGCTTATTTTCCAAGTTTCCATCCAAACTTAAAATTTCTATAAAAATACTGCCAACCAACTTATTTTTATTACTACACCACTGAGTAGATATTATATTTGTAACATAGCAGTGGAACATTCATGGGTAGCTCTGAATCTATTTGCACTGTGTTAGCTTTTGCCACGATAGCAGACATTATTATTACACTCTACAACTAATCAGTATCATTGGTTATAATTAGAATACTTCTAATTAGCAGTTGAGAGTAGTCGTTTTTGCTAACGTGGCAGAAGCTGCCACGGAGGAAAAGAACTCATGGTCAAACATATTATTTATTAATAAAGTAATCAGTATGTGCTCTAAGCTAAAAAGATGAGGATTCTCAATATTTTGTTCATATCCTGGGGAGTTATCCTCAATTCAATTGGTGAATATAATAATAATGATAATAATATACCTATAATTTTAAATACATTTTATTTTTAGTTTAGCGAAAATCAGAATTTTTGCGATTTAATATTATTATTTAATAATAGAATTTTATTAGTTTTCATTACACTTTCTACATTCGTGAGGTGTGCTACATATAAAAATCCTCCTCCCAACGATATTTTGGTTGAAATTTTTCACAAAAATCACCTGTGGATACCTCTTAATCAAGAATTTTATGATTTTAAACGGGTTTGGAATAATTGATCTTTTAGGGTTCGCAATTTTAAAGCACTCAAATGTTGAACAGGGAAAATGGCTGCGAAGTTTTTTTTTTTGAAAACTCATTTTTTTAGTTGATAAATACCTGCTAATAATTGGAAGAATCTTTGAATCTTTTATAATTACAATAAAAAGTTTTATTTTTGAATACAAAATTGTAGAATTTTGTATACAAAAATAAAAGTTTTCATTGTAATAAAGCATCGGGATAGATTGCAGTGAAGAAATAATGTCCTTTAGATTGAGGGACATTAATTTTTTTCATTATTGAAAGTTGAATGTTTAATGGTAATTTTAAATACTTTAGATTGAGAATAGGTTCACAGTGATGTATTTAATACTTGAATTGAAGACATTTTTAGGTTTGAAAGTTTGAACCTTTTAATTTCGAGGAGATCGAAACTTTTCAACAATTTATCTCGAGAAGAAAATTTTCTGTCATTTCTTTTAAATATTGAAATTTTTTCACAGATTAACTTATCTCCGTCAAATTATTGACAATTAACGTTTATCATCAATATAAATAATTTAAATAAACAAAGCTGATATTTCTCGAAAATTAAATTCATAATTATAACCACATTTAACACTTATGATATTTCAAAACACGATTGTGTACTTTAAGAGAAATATGATCCTTCGTTTCTTGTTGTAGAGTTGAGTTCACAATTCGATTGTTTGCCGAATGGTGAGCCTATTCCTAATGTTCCGCGTGCTGGACCTTCTGATTTTTCACCTTTGAACAAACATTCTCAATTAACGACTCTTCCCCTTGCCATGCCTAATTCTTCTGCTAGGTCTCGTCCTGCTGAGTCTTCTCTGCGTACCAGGTCGAGGTCTTCTTCTATCTGGCGTCCTCCCTCATTCTTACTTGGTGTTGATCTTCAGAAACTTACATCTATTCGACTTATACCGAAAATTAATCCGAACCGGATATTCGAACTGCGAAGATACGTTTTTCCTCCCGGTACACAAATTAATTACAGAATATATAATAATATCCAAAGGCCTATTCCAACCAACGAAAAAATTGTATTATCGTCGTCTAATGGTGACGTCTTTGCAATATTAGAAAGAGCAAAAAACAGGGAAACGGTTCTTCGTGGAATATACAAAACTAACGGTTGCATGGAGAATCGGTCCAAAATAAACATGAACAATGGCGAAATTGATAAACTGACTTCACAAGAAATTGCGGAATCACCGTTAGGCACCACAAAAATAATCGCAAAGAGCTATAGACTAAAACTTGTGTGAAACTCCATCATTTACGTTCTTAATTGTGTTTAATAAATCTGCGCGCTAGGGCACTTTTTTTCCTTGTAAAATTAAATCAATTATGTTATTGAAGTATTATAATTAATTTAAAACATTTAAAAATTGCTCAATGTTATAGTTTTTAATATTGAATCACCTTCTTTTAAAAACCCCTTCGCCTTGAATGGATACATTTATGTTACTTATGATACGCTTTGAGATCGACGGAAAATGTCTCCCAAATCTAAAATTTGCTATATTATTTTCAACTTCATTGTATTAAATATATTTGTTAATAGTCTCTGTATCCCGCACCTACTCAATGAAAAAAAGTTTCTCATATAAGTTGACCATGGTTAAACCAAAAAGTGTCTGCTATCGAATTGTAGTTTATTTGAGAAAAATATTATCACATGGATTAATATTTATCGAAGGGAAGGGGATGCCATTTTTTGTATCCTTTTAGAAAGATGAATTTTTTCGGGTAGAAAACTCAAGATTGAAAAGTAAAATTTATCATTTATTTTAAAAAAATAATCGTTTAAAGTATACACTTGCCTGTACAAGCCTCATTGGGAGCGCAGTAGTACTTGAAACTTGTTTTTGACAATCAGTTGCTAAATTTTACTTTTTAATCCTAAAGTATTTAAAGGATGCGATTTAAAGTATGCAAACTCATTGAAGGTGATGGTGATTGGCAAGTGATCTGGCGAAAGCTCTTCCAGAATTAAAACTGAGCTTGTTTCATTCTTCCCAATCTGACGTCCTTTCTTCGAAATAAAAATCATCCTACCATTAAAATAAATGGGCTTTTCTGTATGATTGAGCTCAATTGATACTGACAGCAGCTCCTTCTCATTCTCTTGTTGATGACAAATTATTTGATAAATATTTAACAAAATAGAGAAAAGGAAAGATGTGAGTGAAAGTAGTCTAATTTTTCAAAAGTAGTAAATATTTGTTAAATCTTTCAAGCTTTGCTAACGTTGATTTTACTTCTAAGAGTAGTGTACGTATTTCCGATTAGGACTGTCAGTGTTTTTGGGCTCATGAATTGACCTCTAAAATAATATTCTATCTAATTAACCAGTCTAACCGAAACTCTGTTTTAAATACTTGAATTTAACAACTGGCCTTAAAATAATAACATCTATAAAAATAATTTCGATCGAAAGTAAGGAAATACTAGTTTTAAAATTTGCACTGTTGCTGCTGCGGTGACGGAATTGGTATCGCCCCTCACATGTAATGAGGAGGTTGTTGGTTCAAATCCAGCCCGCAGTAAATTTTTTCGAACTTATTTTTCTTGCGTTTTCAATTAATTTAGCATGATAAAAATTGATTATGATATAGTAGGTCTTCTACTTATCAATCGTACAATACAGATACATCTGTCGTACAAACATCAAATTGCCACTGGTATTAGATTTCTAAAATAATATTCTATTTAGGTTAATGATAACCAACAAAATCTTAAACAAATGCTTATGTAAACATCATGATTATGGATGGAATCTTTTAAGAGAATAATTAAGGTAAAAACTCAATTTAGTAACTTATTTTCAATTTACGAGAATCAGATTTACAGTGAAAAATATTCGTACCACAAAGTGTTACTCGTTTGTTTTCATCATCATCTACGATGAATTCATTTTGATCTTTCTGAATCTTTTTGAATGAATCTTTCTGTAAATTATGACCATTACCAGTTTAAGATCAAAATACTTCCCTTGTCGTCGGATGATCACTTCTTAAACAAATTCTTAAATGTTCGACCAAAAAGTTACATTTTATCTCAGAAAGATTCAACCAATAATTGTGAACATTATTTGTTGCATTTTGAACATATAAATATGATATTTGAACGAAAAAGTATTAGAGTTAATATTTATACCTAAAAAGATAAGATTTCAGTAAAAAAAAATTTAGAACCAAAAAGACGAATTTTTAACAATGAAAAGGAAACATGAAAATTTGTTAAAAGATTTTATTTTAAACAAAATAGTAAAATTTTTACATAAACTTTAACAACAAAATATGAATTTTAATTCAAATTAAGATTTTCTAGAAGAATTGTTTAATTTTCAATCTCAAGAGATGAATTTTCCACAAAACAGTGCAATTTTTAACGAATCAGTTCAATTTTTATCCAAGAAAGATGAAAGGACCTCGCAGCAAATGTACATGAAATGGCTTTCGGTCGATTTCAATTAAACTTCGTAAAAGTTTATTTCTTAATATATCGATCAAAAGTCTTATGGGGCAAAAAGTCCGAAAATGGACAGTTTTCTAGTTATAAAGGGTCAAACGTCCAACCCTTTCAAGAAACATTACCAAATATCTCGAAAACTGCAGCTCTGCGAAAAAAATATTTCCCATGAAAGTTATTAGGCTCTAACGAGGAAATTCAAAGAAAGTCATAGCCTTAAGACACAGGCCATTGTTCAAGGTCATTCAATGTGAACTTGTCATTTATTGCTAATATTCAGCCAATAAAGACAAGATATAAAGAGGAAATCAATATAGAACCCATAAAGACAAGAAATGAGAATAATTTAGTCAACAGCCAGCCAATGAAGGCAAGTCATCAGTGCGATTTAGTCATTATCTAGCCAATGAAGTCAAGACATGAGCGAGATTTAGTAATTATATAGCTAATGAATGCAAGATTTGTCCAGGATGTTATCAATATTTAGCCAATGAAGGCATGAAATGAGCTTGATTTAGACAATATCCGGCTAATGAAGGAAAGACATGAGCGAGATTTAGTCATTATCTAGCCAATGAAGGCAAGAGATGAGCGAAGTTTAGTCATTATCTAGCCAATGAAGGCAAGAGATAAAGCGAAATTTAGTCATTATCTAGCCAATGAAGGCAAGATTTGTCCACGATGCTCTCAATATCTAGCCAATAAAGGCATAAAATGAGTTTCATTTTAAAAATATACGGCTATTGAAGGCAAGACATGAGCGAGATTTAGTCATTACCTAGCCAATGAAGTCAAGACATGGGCGAGATTTAGTCATTATCTAGCCAATGAAGGCAAGATTTGTCCAGGATGTTATCAATATTAAGCCAATGAAGGCATGAAATGAGCTTGATTTAGACAATATCCGGCTAATGAATGAAAGACATGAGTGCGATTTAGTCATTATTTAGCCAATCAAGGCAAGACATTAGTGATATTTAGTCATTATCTAGCCAATGAAGGCAATATTTTTCCAGAATGTTGTCAATATCTAGCCAATGAAGGCATGAAATGCGCTTGATTTAGACAATATCCGGCCAATGAAGGCAAGTCATGAGTGCGATTTAGTCATTATTTAGCCAATCAAGGCAAGACATTAGCGATATTTATTCATTATCTAGCCAATGAAGGCAATATTTGTCCAGGATGTTGTCAATATATAGCTAATGAAGGCATGAAATGATCTTGATTTAGACAATATTCGGCCAATGAAGGCAAGACATGAGCGAGATTTAGTCATTATATAGCCAATGAAGGCAATACATGCGCGAGATTTAGTCCTTATCTAGCGAATGAAGGCAATATTTGTCCAGGATGTTGTCAATATCTAGCCAATGAAGGCATGAAATGAGCTTGATTTAGATAATATCCGACCAATGGAGGCAAGACATGAGTGCAATTATTCATTATCTAGCCAATGAAGGCAAGATTTGGCCAGGATGTTGTCGGTATCTAGCCAGTCAAGGCATGAAATGAGTTTGATTTAGACAATTTCCCGCCATAGAAGGCTAGGGAGAAAAGGACGTCAAGAAGGACGTGTCTTGAAAACATCCTTCTCATGATTTTCCTTCATTGGCTGGCTATTGACTAAGTCATTCTCATTTCTTGCCTTAATGGGTTCTATATTGATTTCCTCTTTATATCTTGTCTTTATTGGCTGAATATTGACAATAAATGACAAGTTCAAATTAAGTGACCCTAAAAAGTAACCTGTGTCTTAAGGCTATGACTTTTCTTGCATTTCCCCGTTAGAGCTCAATAACTTTCATGGGAAACATTTTTTTTGCAGAGCTGCAGTTTTCGAGATATTCGGTCATGTTTCTTAAAAGGGTTGGATGTTTAACCCTTAATAATTCGAAAACTGTCCATTTTCGGACTTTCTGCCCCATAACACTTTTGATCGAGACATTGAGAACTGTACTTTTAGGAAGTTTAATAAAAATGGAGCGATAGCAATTTCATGTACATTTGCTGCGGGGTCCTTTCTCCTTAAATATATGAATTAATTTTTAATGCAAGAAGCCAATTTTCAAAATTCATAGAAATTGCCTGATCTTTGCAATATTAAT
>NC_046658.1:178976497-178987549 GCF_010883055.1 Belonocnema kinseyi
CTGTACCTATATTATAATCAGTATTTATGAATTAACTAGGTTGTAAGATAATTTGAATTTTGGTACAGAATTTCGATTTGTTAAAATCTTTTATTTCTTCAGGTGCATAAGGCACAAAATAAATGTTAACATAAATTTGCAATTGGATAAATAAGGCAAATTTTTTCAAATCCACGGAATGCCTAGAAAAGCAAGGGAAACATTTTATATTAGCAAATAGTGAAAACGTTTAAATGTTTTCAGTTATATTGCTTTCTTTTCTAAAAACACTCTTCACTATTTACACAATTTTAATTTGGTCATTTTTCGACAAATTCCAATATTTTCAGGCACTACTCCGTTTTTCGAACGATACTACTAAATCTTTATTCAAGTCGGATTTGTTTCGCCAATTTCGTTTCATTTGCTTTTCAGAATGCATTTTTGTGCTTTCCCGCGATAAGAACCACAAATGTACAGGAACCTGCGCCTTCATTTTTTTCGCAAAGAAAGCTGCACAGGGACCCGTACAGGATACTTCAGAGGTTCCTTTCTCAGTGCAGGTTCCCTTGCAGGATCATGTACAGTTTCCTCCTCCAAGTTCCTGCACGTGAACCATCAAGATTACCTGTTCAGGTTCGTGTGCAGGTTCCTGTACAGGAACATGTACAGGACTTTATAATATATTTATATTAGAAAGATTGTATAATGGGTCAAGCAGTTTTTATTTGATCTGAGGTACCCTTAAACAGAGAATAGTATATTACACTAAAAAGGCAGGAAGTTTAAAATTCTTGTACTGCGCATCAAAAATACCGAGGCGAAGCCGAGGGCATCATGACGCGCAATTTAGAACTTTCAACCTCCTGCCCGTGTGGTGTATACTATTTTGCTTTATCGCCAGTACGTTAAATAATTACATTTTTGATTAAAATAAATAATACAACCACGTTCCAGAAAACAGCATGCTGCGCGGCCATGTTAAACTTTTGTTCCTCAGTTCAGCGCCTCTTTCGGATACTCACTAAGCTTTGGATTCTTCTCTCTTTCTCTCTCTTTCACTTACTTTTCTGGGTTACAAACATTGCGATGCATGTGTTTTTATGCTTGCCATCACATTTCCAATATAACATAATATATGTATGTATATAACATACATGAAAATTAAAATATAATTACAATTTTTTAAATAGTTGATATCATTTTTTAACTTATATTCACGGACACACAAAAACACTGACATTGATAAACACTTTATTGATAAGTAATGATCATCATATGTTAATATGTTAAAGCGCTACGTGGCTGGTTTTTACTATATAGCATTCTGAGCATTGTGTTACAAAATAAAATGAGTATTCAGTAAATAACAGTGTGAAGTAAAATATAATTTTTTATTTCCTAAACACTTACATTATTTTTTAATCCAATGTTTAGTATATATTAAAAACCATCCAAGTACTACTTCAAAACGTTAGAATATACTTATTTTAATCACCAATTATAAATAAAAAATTGTATTTTTTAGCATTTCAAATAAACTCGCGAACGGCAGCCTAGTACTTTGGCCAGCTTCTTTGACGAACTTCTAAATTTGAATTTAAATTTTATTTTTGAGACCACTTTCTTTAATATTTTAAAGTTCTCTGAACGTCTATTTAAAGTACCCAAAAATACGAACAATTTTTCCCCATTTCTTTTGTTAAAAAGAAAACTACGTTTGATATCAAAATGTTGAACATAATGCAGACAAGTTAACATTTTGGACAATATCAAGTGCGAAGCACGAGATGCGTGATGAGAATGTTTTCGTTGATGCCAAAGAAGCTCTATAACAAACGAGAATTCACAATCACTAATTGTCGATGCTTTGACCTTTAATTTTAATAGGTCTATATACTATGTAGGAAAAATCTGAAGACCGAGCCCATACCGCGAGGTAAATACGTAACAGACCGTGAGGCGTGTGATAAATATATTATCTCATGCTTCACGCTCAATAAATACATTATCGATTATACCTAGGCTATAAATAACATTCACGGTTAATACGATTGTTTAAAATTGTAATATTCAAATGAATAAACAATATGGTTATATAAAGGAATTTTAAATTTATTTGAAACTTTCTACTGTAAGTTAGTTTTTGTATCATGTATCTTATTTATATATTAAACTCGTTAATCAAAACATTAATTAATGAGGGACATTAATTTAATTTCTTTGTACTAAAACTCAATAAAAAGGTGAAGAAAATGTATCAATGTTAGGTTAGAATTTTAGCGTGAAAAGGTATTTTTTTTAAAAGCCAGACACCCTGTTCGTCAAAAATTCAGGGGACCCCTATTTTAAAACCACATTATTGTCAGTTTTTAAATTGCGATATGCAGGGCATTCTCTGCATGGTTGAAATTGCAAGATCCGTTTAAGGCCAGGTGACAAGTGGGTCACGTGACCAGATTCCTACCTTGCCGCCACTCTTTTTTGCTAAATTACATTCACCCGAAGCGCCACATTGAGTTGAAAATTTGGGATTTCTAATCAAGAAGCACTAACAAAGGTGGGCCTGGTCCTCAATTTTCAAAAATAAGTTGGGAAATAAAAAAAGTGGTGGTAAAGTAGGCATCTGTTCACGTGACTCACTTATCACATGGCCCTAAATGAAATCTGCAAACCAATTTTTTTCTTTAAACTGATTTTTATGGAATGTAAAAATTACAGAATGACGCAAGCTTGACGCCGTTAATCTAAGAGATAAAGAGTATAGTTTACGTTTACACAGCAGTGTAGTCGAGACTGACGGGCCTTGGTGCCGCGAGGCCCCTTTCTTTTGCATACTACAATACTGACTATACATTATATGAGTAATGAAGCAGCAGAATAATTCTTAGTAACATTGAGTGTATTAGCACGCTAATGATTTTAGCCACAGTGGCAGAATCTATTACGCTTGGCAACCAATCAGGAACATTGGTTATAAATTGAATGCTTCTGATTAGCGGTCGAGTATAACAATTTCTGTTACCGTAGCAAAAACTGCCACAGTGGAGAAAGGCTAATTTGTAAAAGAGTTATCCATTGATACTATAATCAGTATATCATCAAAGTTGAAATGATGAGTATCACCTATACTCTGTTTTTATCTTGGGTGCTCATCCTCAATTATATTGGTAAAGATAATAATAATATGACTACAATTTTAAGTAAATTTTCTCTCAAGCTTGATGCGAACAGAATTTTAGCAATTTAAGTTGCATAGAGCAATTCTGCACGAGCCCAACTGTACACGTCAACATTTAGACGTGCACATATGCTGCCTCTCTAACTGTGTGCGTCTCAGTAAATAAAAAATATAGAGTTTTCCCGGTATATTAGAAGATTTGAGTGGATGAACGAAATATGGGCCAGAAAACGTTAAGTGTCCACACCTGCAATTATTATTTTTTACTGGTTTAAAACTTGGCTGAATTAAACTCCTTGTATAGATATATTATTATACCAACCTAAACGTCTACTGTTTACTCGGGTTTCGATAAACAAAGGCTTTCGTATTTACGTATTCCCATCTGCAAATCGGCCCAGCTTAACCCAACTTATAATTGGGCCCAACTAGGCAGCCCAGATAACAAAAAATGAAATTAATTAAAAGATTAATTTACAGTGAATGCGATTCTACTGGATTCCTGAAACCTTTCCAATTATTCCGAATTTTTACTTATAAAAACTTATATTGACAAAGCAGATCAGTGTTTGATTTCTTGATTGGGCTTTCATTGGGTATACTCATAGAACGCCCATAGTGGGTATTCAAAATTAATTAATACGTTATTCTAATAAAATGTGTACGTGCATGCAATCTCATCGAAATCATGGAACTTTTCCAATCATTCCGAATTTTTAATTCTTAAAACTTATGTGGATAAAGCCGATTGAATGTATGATTTCTTGATTGGGCTTACATTGATTATACCCATAGAACGCCCATAGTGTGGTTTATAAATTAATTGACAGATTATTTTAATCTTAAGAGTCAGTGGATGCAATCCCAGCCAAATCTTGAAATTATTCCAATTATTCCGAAATTATAATTGTCAAAACTTATGTAGATAAGGCCAATCAGTCCTTGATTTTTTACTTAATTGCGCTTAAATTGGGCTCACCCTTTGAACGTCCAAAGTAAGCACTATTGGAGCAAAAAAGTCTGATCGCACAAAATGTAACTCCAGTTATATCGATAGAGGGCAGCAGAGAGATCAAATATCGCCTGTGGTCAGCTGCTATTCACTTCGGTAAAGTTATTGTAAACTGTTTCCGTTTAGGAATAAATAAATAAATCGAGACAATTCTGATAAAAAACGCCGTGCGAATAATAAATTAGGGACGCGGGTTGAAAAAATGAGCAATTCGAGCAGAATTTAGCTGTCATATTTTATTTATATAAATAAAAATAATTCTTAATCTATAAAATTGCATAGTAAATTAATTATTTACGAATATTGCTTGTTTATTATATTTTATTCGAAAATGTTAAAGTACATTAATTTCCTGATTTTTTTCTTCTAACCCAAAAAAGAACTTCTGACCATTAAATATTATTCATACACTAACATTTTTCTTTTAACATTAAGTTACATTTATAATATATATTACATATTATATTTTTAATATGCCTCAAATAATGAAAGTCTTTCCGAATTAGATATACTCTTTAAACTAAAATCGAAATTTCCTAAAAAAATCAAGGAGATCAACAGAGAATAGTAACATTCTAAAGTATAACAACAATAAATAATCTTTTTTGTAAACTGAGCTTTTTATAATTTTGGAAATCCCGCCTATATTAGTTAACGTGTGCACTGTGCGGCTGCATGAGCCAGAACTCCGCAGAAGGGCTCTGTCGTCTGTACTAATGCAGTTGCCAACGCCATTTTTTCTTGTATTCGAATCCGTTCAAGCTTCCATGAAATGAAGTTATTTTTACAAAGTACTTTCGTTTTTTACTTTGTAGAAATAAACAAAATAAGTAATCGCTTTGTGCTGTTTCCCATACTCAGTTGAATATTTGTACTAAACCAAATAAGTATATTGCAGAAAGCTCAACTTCAAATTCTTTTAGGATTGAGCTGACCTTGGAAGGGACTGGGATGGAGATCAGAAGGAACAGGGGATGCTAAGAGCTTTTAAATCATAAAGAAGCGTGAAATTTAAATAAATGTATTATTTATTACTTTTAACTTTATGAATTCAATAATTGTACCCTTTTTTATTAATTGGGCATAAAGTGGGCTGCCCCACTGAGGCTCAGCTTGTTATCTCAATCTGGGCATTCGTTGGCCCGACCGTTACAACCCAGACAGTAGTCTAGTTGGGAATTGACTGGACTGCCCAATTGGGACCCAAATATTAATTGGGAAATCCAGTGGAGCCCAATCTGGCTCCAATCAACTTTTTCACATGGGTTTATTACTTCAAGACATTTTCAAGTTATAAAGTTTGAGATTTTAAATTTTGAGCAGATCGAAAATTCGCATCAATTTTTCTCGGAAAAAGCTATTTTTTATCTGTTATAATTATCGAGATAAAATTCTAAAATTATTATTATCAAATTATTAACAGTTAACGTTTATTTTGATTACAAATATTTTGAATGAGCAAATATTAAATTTTTCCTGATAACTGCATTTATAATTGTGCTTAAATTGAAAACTCATGATACATAAAAACACGATTGTGTACTTTAAGAAAAATATAATCCTGTTTCTTTTTGTAGAGTTGAGTTCGCAATTCGATTGTTTGCCTAATGGCGATCCTGTTCATGGCGTTCCTCTTTGAGAACCTTCTGCTTCTTCTCCTTCTGACCGACATTCTTCAGAGACTACTCTTTCTCTTGACATGCCTAATACTTCTGCCAGGTCTCCTTCTCCTGGCGAGCCCCCTCTTCGTGGCAGGTCCAGGTTGCCTCCTACGGGGCTTCATCCCACAACCGTACTTATATTTGATCTTAATGACTTTGCGTCTCTTCGACTTATACCCAACAAGAATCCCAACCGGATATTTATGTTTCGAAAGTACATTTTTCCTCCGGACAAATCAATTAAATTGAGAATGTATAATTATATCCATAAGCAGATGCCAACTAACGAACAAATTGTATTAGCAATGTCCAATGGTGACGTCTTTGCAATATTAGAAAAAGGAAAATCCAGGAGAACGGTTCTGACTGGAATATATAAACCAATTGGTGTTCGGGAAAAGCGGGCGAAAATAAACATGTACAATGGAGCGGTTGATGTATTGACTCCAAAAGAAATTGAGGAGTCTCCTATAGGTACGGCAAAACCAATCGCAAATTATTATAGACTAGAACGTGTGTGAAGAACAACACTTTACGTTGGTAATTCGTTAAAAAAACATGTGCCCATTGCGTGCGAGGACATGTTCTCTTTCTTTCAAAGTTAAATTAAATAATTTAAATAAATTATTATAATTCAATCAAAATATTAATGAATTGACGTGAATTGACATTTACGTGAATTGTAAAGCGCTTCGAGATCGACTCCACTATTTCGAAAATGCGAAATTTTTGATATTATTTTCAAATTCATTAGAATAAATAGATGTGTTAATGGAATCTGTAGCTGGAACTGGGACTCTAAATCAGATGCTGTAAAATAAAGTGCAAATTTCATTCTGTATTATTACTTTTTTCAATCCCCTAAGAAACGTATAAAAAACAATTATTGCTAGGTAATTAAAAATTGTTTATTTCTATCTTTTTACATATTAGGCATTATTTTTTAAGTGCACCCGCTGAGTAAAAAAAGTTGCTCATTTAACTTGACCATAAGAAAAACCAAAAAACGTTTGCCATGGGATATTAGCTTATGTGATAATTATTTTGTCATTTGGTTTAATACATACCATAAGCTAGGGGGTGAAATTTTTTGTATTTTTGTAGATAGCGTCCACTTCAGTAAAATTTTGTCCAGTACAGTTTAGGTAGGTTTTTTTTTTGATAAATTTTATACTTTCTTTATAGAAGTAAGCTTTCTCAAAGTCTTGATCTAAAAGGAAGATTAAATTTTTACATTCTCATCAGAGAACAAATAAATTACAAAAAATACACGAAAATAAACATTGTAAGCCAAATAATGCGCAATATGAAAAGGTCAACAAAAAATTTTTGTTGTTGTATAATAATGCCCTAAAGGTTATCATAAAAACTTGTTGAATTTTTTTAAAAAAATCAAAAATTCAAATTTTGTTAGCATAAAAAATAATGGAAAATTCAAAAATTAAATTTTTTCATTCAACAATTTCACAACGCTGCAGAAAGTTGATGAGCTTCTCAGCATAAAACACCAATCAACTATGCCTTTTGTTTGGAAATAATCGCCCCCACACCTCTCGTTAATCGAAATTCCGTGGGACTGTTGTATCTAGACTCTCCACTCTAAACGCTTTGGGACACTCTTTTACTAAATTATTAGGAGATGAAGTGATAGGGCACCAGAGCTGCCATTTAGAATATGATGCGGTAGAAAATTTAATTAACAATGAAGCTTCGTCAGTTTTAAAACCAATGCATGTTATGAATTGTAATAATATACATTCATGGAAATGATATACAATATCGTGGGAAAACTCGATATTTTTGTAATTTTTTTACTTATGAGCTCATGAAAAAAAATTGCTGGCAATACCTCTGAATACTCAGTACGGAAGAAAATTGCAATTCGGTAATCGACTAACTTTAACTCTGGTAATGCATATCAAATGAGATGTTAAATGCGAGTCACGGGGTTACCTGATTGTTTCGAGAACCATATTCCTCAAACAGTACGAACAATAGTAAGCAATATTATTTTCGCATTTTACACCTAACTTTACTGTATACGATAATTTGGATGAAAAGCACCTTCTTCCTTGACTTTTTCAATAGTATCATCTATCTGAAAATTAAAATATTGACTTACATATGTTGAAAGGATTCTTCATTATTTAGCCAATCGTATTTGCAGAACGTGCACGTCACATCCGATCAAAAATAAATATACAATACACTTACAGCAATAATTTTTAGAAGCAGTTTTTCTTTTCCTTGCAACTACACCATTGTGAGTCTGAAAATAACGACGGTATAAGCTATTCATGACTTTAAAGATTTTCTTTCTGCTTTTCTTCGGCTAATATTTTTTTCATTTTTTCCTTTATTTAAGTCAAAATACTTGGAGTCGTTTTTGTACTAATGCACAGTTCTTTAGAGTATTTGTTTATTTTCTTCAACAAGTTGTTCAACACCTTTTGTCATACTTCGTCTACTGACTTTTCTAACAAATGTGTAGCATGATCAATCAACTTTGAAGGTTTTTTAAAAACAACCATTCAGTAAATATTTGTTTAATGTTTTGATCTTTGCTAGCCTTGATTTGACTTCTAAGAGTAGCGTACGTATTTCTCATTAGGAAAAGCATTGTGAATCCGTCACACAGAGATTAATCATAAAGATGCTCTTGTTCGTTTTTAAGAATTCGTTGCTACTCTATCATCTCTCCAGGAGGTAATTCTGTTGCATAAGAAGCGCACCCCTATTCTCCGTACAATTTAGAAACGTTGGGCGGAAACTAAGATGTCTTTTTGAAAAAAATTTGAATTTACAACAAAGAAAAGATTGAAGTTTAAATTCTCAGCATCCGAATATGAATTGCAAATAAGAAATAAGATATCTACGAGGAAACTAGAATTTTCCACCCAAAATGGCGAATTTTCAACAAAGCAGTTAAATTTTCAACCAAAAAGGATAATTTTTAAAAAGGATTGTTGAATTTTCAAACAAATAATAACATTTATAACTGAATAGATAATCTTGAGGACAGAGCAGGTGAACAAAAAAAGTAATACCAGCTTTCTTTGACGTGTAATACTGACTATGAATGAGGAACTATTGCGCATCGGAAACAGATTGTATCAAAACCTTCTAGTGGAAGAAGTTTCCTTTAACCCATCCGCATTTGGGCCGTATTTTCACCTCATATTTAAATAGGATTGTTCGGGCAATTGAACCTGTGTGGGAAGAAATATATGAACAACGAGGTTCAAAGAAAGGCTTAGCAGGATGTCGGGAGAAACTGCTCATCGATAGATGTATCTGCAATGATGCAACATTCTACCAGCGTGACCTATCGATGACCTGGATTGGTTATCGGAAAGCTTTCGAGTCGACCTCCCGTGGACTTATCATCTGTCTTTTGGAAATCTTAAAGGTTTATCCGCAAATAGTTAGGTGCAGAGACAGATTGATGCCACTTTGGAAAACCAGATGGGTACTTATGCGGCAAACCTGCAGATCGAAAGTACAAGGTCACTTATGTATTTTACATGGACGATCTTAAGATCTATGCTAAAAACAAAGAGCAACTACATCTAGCTCTAGGGATTGTCGAACGATATATTAAGGAAATTGGAACGAAATTTGGGGTAGACAAATACGCCAAGGTTTATTTGAAGAAAGGAAAACTTAATGGCATTCCTGGAGAGTCTTATACATACCTGGGCGTGCCACAGAGCCGCATTCAGGATGTGACATCTATAAAGGATACTCTCTGAAGCAGATACAAACGTCTCATCCGGCATATTTGGTCTTCCGAACTGTCGGCGAGGAACAAAGTATCTGGAAAGAACATGCTTGCCGTCTCGGTAGTACTCTATTCATTTGGAGTAGTTCCATGGAGGAAGAACGAGCTTAGATCTCTTGATATCGGGACAAGAAAGGTTATGCACATGAAAAAAGCATGCATCTTAAGTCTTCCGTTCCCCGACTGTACATCTCACACCATCAAGGTAGTCGCGGAATATTACATCCTAAATGTCTTCACAACAGGATTATTCTGGGTACAGCACATAGAGTTGCAAATGGAAGAGACCCTCTTCTTAAAATGGTCAGGAATCACGAAGAAGTGGGCAAAGGAGCGTTTCTGTACAAAGCAGCGTAGGAGGCTGCTGAAACACTCGGACTTAACTTCAGTATTAGGTGTGAGCAAAATGCATCAAATCTTATCTAACTTGAGTAATCACTCCTGAAAGCTCGGATTAAGAAATCACAAGAGAAAAACTTTCGTTAACAGTTGCTCGATAAGAGGATGCTCGGTATCTTCCACAGAAATGTGAATGATGAGTCAATGTCTTGTGAGCTAACGTTTGCTTTCCTTAAATCGCCCGGATTGAAGTCTGGTACGGAGGATTTCATTTTGGCATGCCAGGACGGTGTCATTTCCACCTTAACATACCGTCGCCACATTTTGAGCCAAGACATTCCTGATGATAGCTGCAGGGTGTGCCATGCACACCTCTAGCATTTAGCTCACATACTATCTAGTTATCGAACTCTCGAGGGAAGGGCCTACATTCAAACGCACAATGCGACACTAAGAGTGCTTTATTAGCATCTACGTTACTCTTACAGCATTAACCTTAATATTGCTCCTCTAAATGCTCCCAGGGAAATCGAGTCAATTGTCGAGAATGGGAAGTGCCGCATATACTGAAACTTTATATTCTCGACAATTGTTTCTGTTGCTCACTCGAGGCCTTACATGGTTCTTCTTGACTTTGAGAAGCGAACCATGTTCGTTATCGAATTTTCGGCGCCAGCTGACAAAAACTTCATAGCCAAGGAAAATGAAAAGAAAGAGAAGTATCGAGACCTTATAAGGGACTTGCAACGACTATTCCCGGAATATTCTGTTAAACTAATAATCCTTATTATCGGCGCTCTTGGAGGTGCCAAGCTTTCACTCCCTAATGGCCTAAAAAGTATGCCGGCGTGTCAACAATATGCAAAAATACTTGCAGAAGAAATGCAGAAGGCAGTAGTCCTTGGGTCGCTTCGTGTTCTTAGGGTGCACGAGGCTTTTGCTGGATCGTCGTATTGATTCCGTTTCAGACTGTAACCACCTATCCCACGGTCATGAGACCTGGTTGTGGCTGAAATTTTACCCCGATTTCGATGGGAGTGGGTGCAATTTTTCAGATTAGCACCCGCTCGCGACGAAATTCTCCGGTTGTCCTTATGAC
>NC_046658.1:178987649-178992828 GCF_010883055.1 Belonocnema kinseyi
GGACTAGGCAGACTTAGGTGTGACGGCATATCGGACTTTGCCTGTAATATACAGGATGTCTAAAAAGTCCCGTTGACATTGACATAAATGCTAACAGATAATACTAAATGGATGACAATGAACAGGTCAAATTGTGAATTGAATTTAGTTTATTAAATTTTTTATGTTGAAATATATTTAAATTTCATTTAAAAGAAAATGATGATTTAAAATTAGTTATTTAAAAGAAATGCTTATTTTTGTGTGAACTATTGTAAAGTTTGTAAATTCTTTCTTTTATAACACTTCCTATGAACGGAAGTAGATCACGATTCTTCAATAACGTAACATTTAAATTATGTACATTTTCTTTTCTAAATTTAACATTACTTAATTTATACATCTGTCTACTAAATGTTTAATTATTACCTGTTCTAATGCGCTTTAGAATGTTGATCTTATATTGGTATTATATATATATATATAATATTCGGATAGCTTATTCTTTGAGTTTCCACCGTATTTTGAAAATTCTATTGAAGTACCATCAGGCCACTTTTTAGTACTACACTACTAAGTATACATTATATAAGTAATGAGGCAGTAGAACATTCATTGAAAATAGTAAGTCCATGCTACGGAAGAAAACATCTTTTGAGCAAACATATTCTATATTAATAAGATAATCAGCAGGTCCTCTGAGTGTTCGATCCCTGATCTGGTGCCTCTGGAAATTTTTAGATGTACCTTTACCGAGGTTCGGGTGGTTCGGAATCCACCTTAAGCTATAGGTCCCCTCATCGTTTACTGATGATATATACCGCGACAGCCCCAGGTTAAATAATCAAAAATAAAATCCAACTCTAACCAAAAATGCATTCGACATGTTGCGCAGTAACCATCTTAAGCCTGTGACAAAAATTAATTGTTGAAAGCAAATCATTTTTTAAATTATAATAATAATAATAATAATAATAATAATAATAATAAGCATCCAGAGATGACTGTTGTCACCTCCAACGCTCGTAGCCGCTCGTGATTGTATACCTACAACATCATCGCATGAGATTTCAAGCATTGTTTTAAATTATTTGAATTAACTAATAACATTCTAATCTCATCAGTCACTTGACTTAGTCCGTGGCTATGATGTATAACCGAGTTTACTCCAGTAAAAGTTTAATAAGAACGTATAATAATATACCTATAATTTTAAGTAAATTTTCTGTTAAGCTTGACGCAAATAAAAATTTCTACGATTTAATGTCTATAGAGCCATTCTGCACCAGCCCGACTGTACACGTCAACATTTATACGTGTACCTATGCTGCCTCTCTAACTGTGGTCATCTTAGTAAATAGAAAATATAGCTTACCCAGTATAATAGAAGATTTTAGTTGATAAGGTTTATATGAGGTATAAAACTTTAAGTATTCTCATCTGAAATTACTATTTGCTTTAATCGACTTGAAACATGGCTGAATTGAAGTCCAGTAGAACCCAGGCGTTTTTTTAATGTCAAATTTGGTAGGGAACAAAGAATTATTTGAAACAGGAAACTGTATTAGAAGTTGAGAAATAATGTCCCATATATGGAGCAACATCTAATTTTTTATTTTTTGTTATTAAAAAATTGATGTTCAATTGTAATTAAAAACAATTTAAATGCAAAAGTCTTCTAGTTTTGTATTTAATACTTGAAGACATTTTTAGGTTAAGAAGTTTAAATTGTTTATTTCGAGTAGACTAAAAACTTACATGAATTTTTCTCGAAAAATTTTAAATTGTGCACCTAACTTGCAAGGCGCAAACAACCGTTCTTTCTCGAGTTGCACATACTATTTTGTCCGACAGCGGAGCGAAAGGGAGTTTTCTTGTTTTAAATATATAAAGCGCAAATCTTCGTAGGTGATGGGGGTGTCTGGGGTGACCCCCCTTCCTCGTGCCTCGAACGCCCCCACCATCCTTACAGGCATAGAATCGCTTGGTTTCGCTTCTCCCCAACGGAGCGAAAAGAAGCGTTTTCACTCTACTATCGGACAAAAAACAATTTTATATTTCTTATAAATATCGATATTGTATTATTAAATAGTAAACAGTCAAGATTTGGTTTCATTATAAATATTCTTAATGAAAAAATAACCGAATTTCCTTATTACTACATTCATAATTGTGACCAGATTCAAAACTCATTATACATTAAAACACGATTGTGAACCTTAGGCAAAATATAATTCTCTGTTTCTTGTTGTAGTGTTGAGTTCACAATTCGATTGTTTACCTAATGGCCACCCTATTCCTGGAGTTCCTTGGGCCGGACCTTCTGCTTCTTCTCCTTCCGATGAATATTCTCCAGTAACCACTTTTCCTCTTACCATGCCTAATTCTTCTACCATGTCTCCTCCTTCTGCCGAACCTCTTCTTCATGCCAGGTCAAGAACTCCTTCGGCCGAACGTCATCATTTTATCTTATTTGGAGTTAATCTTAAAGACCTTGCATCTCTTCCACTTGTCCTCAAAAAGAAGCCGAACCGGATATTCGAATTTCGAAGATGCATTTTTCCTTCCAATAAACCCATTAATTACAGAACATATAATGATATACGAACGCCTATTCCAACCATCGAAAAAATAGTATCATCATCGTGGAATCGTGACGATTTACATATTGTGCTTCAGAGCAAACAATACATATATTTTTTCAAATTCATAAAGCAGCCTTCTTATTAGATGCACTCCAATTTAGTATTTTTCCATGTTGTAATTATACTTGATTTTTTAACATAAAAAGACCCAATTTCAACAAGAATGTAAATTTTTATTAAAAAAAGATGATTTTCTAAAAAAATTGTTAAATATTCTACCAACCAGTTGAATTTTGTTCAAGAAAGGTTTAATTTTTACTGAAATGGATGAAAAATTTGAGCTTTAAATGAGAAGTAAATTTTTTACGAAAATACATGAATTTTCAACACAAAAAGATTAATTTTCAACAAAAACTTATTAGAGCCTCCTCCGGATTTAAACAGCCAGGGGCGTATAAACCGTTTCCAGTGGATATAACTGCACGGTAAAAAATATTTTGAAAATATTTTTTCTAATACGCAGACAAGGTTCAACCGATTATTTAACGGAAATAAGGAAGAAACTTTATTGATACGCATTAAATAAATGTTTTACCTGCTCACGTACCTTGAACATTTGCGGGCAGCTGAGCAACTCATTTAAAAAGATAACTTTCTCTTAAATAATAAATACAGATATTCAGTCGTTTACTTGAATAGAGCCGTCGGAGCTAGTTGTATCTAGAAACAAGTCACTATTTTAACTAAAAAACTGCACTTAAAAAAAAACAAAATTTTAAATAATTCCTTTACAGTTTGAAATTCAAAATACTGCAATGAGTCTCTGATGTCTGAGCTTGATCGGACCGCTCTTTCTACTCTCTCTTTCTCTCTCTCTCTTTCTATCCAATAATTCTTCACATTTTTCTTTATTGAGTCGCAGAACCTACAGTTAGCTACAACAACGCCACCAATTTGGAACTTTTTAGAAGAAATTTGAATTTCAATTGAATATTCATAAACATTGCTTCGGAGCCCCACTGCAGATCAGCTTGAGTTCTTGTCATCCTAATTTGCTTGTGTCTTCTGCTTCGAGTGAACTGGCGGAACGTCGTGATACATTAACATAGGTAGTCTGTTAGGATAGAGTGCCTCACTGCAACGCTCCTGTTTGACTACGCCTGAGTGACCACCGCACAAACCCCGCAGCACCTTTTACCACCGCCCGCGGCGTGGCGTCAATTCTCGGAAGGTCTGTCGAAGGGAGGTCTATTGAAGCGCAGTAATACAAGAATCTGAATTTCAGTAGAAAAAGGCTGATCAATAGTGAACGTCAAGTTTGTCCACCTGAGATATTTACATTTCATTAGTCAGTTTCAAGGAAAAAAATTAAGTTACAAAATTCGCTAAAATTGATATCTCAATACTGGTAACTGCCTTTATATTATGTTTTAGATTTCAACTAAATCTAGTATTTATATGCACAATTTATATAATAGTCTCCCGAGTAAAAATTCGTTGATTTGGTTTCGATTTAAATTGCCCCTAATGAAGACATGCTGAATTCGAAAAGTTCGGCTTCAGCATTTATCAGTTTTGAGACGGAGCCAGAGCTTTGAGTGTATACTCGCCCTAACAAAAAGGGTAATTTGGACTGCAGATTTTCATTTGCATTATATTTGTTAAACGGCGATAACAAAAATTTTGTTTGTTTTTACGTATTTCTAACTGTTAAGGAGATCCTTCTAGAAAATTATAATTTAAATTTTTTTAATAATATTTTTCAGTTCATACTCGTCCACATACACAGATTCTAAATTTTTTAATTGAAATAACTAATTTATAATTACAAATTTTAAATTTTTAAATTTTTATTTTATCTCTGTTTTGAAAAAGGTTCTTGTTAAGAAAAGCTTACGCCGACTTGGGACCAACTATTCTAAGACCTAATAGTCTCCGGAATGAAGGATTTTTTCACCGCGAAATTTTCGAATGAAAACCAGGTATGCTATCATGTAGTTTTCATGTCGGGGATGCAGGCTTATATGTTTGCAGGCAAAAATAAGTTGTCAAAGCGAATTGCGCAGTGCTCAAAGTTGACCAAATCATTTTTTTGGGAGTTTGCGATGAAGGTATTGATTTGTAAAAAGAGTTGAATTATTAAATAAAGGTGTTAAAAATGTCTGTAACTTCGTATGTTGCGCATTGATATTGTTTGATTTTTTCCCTCAAAAAGTAATAAAAACCGGCAAAAGTGGCCATTTTGCAAAATCTAATTATTTTTTCCAAAAGCTCATGCACATCTACTAAAGTGTCTGAAAATGTGTGTTTTATAATGCTGAAACTATATGCAAAAGTTGAGCTCAAAATAATAAATAGTTTTTGAGATAAGCTGTCTCTTATTAAAAAAGGTACAGTTGTTTTGAAGGGGCTAACTTTTTTTATCCTGTCGCAAAGCCATAAAAATGGACAAATCTTAATCCTAGAGAGTTTTAGTATCACGTACGCTTAGCCGATAATTAATTTTTGAGTATTACCAGGTGTATACATATGAAACCGGTATTTTTTCAAGAAAAAAACACATTTATTCCAAGAGAATGATAACAAATATTTTATTCAAAGTATGCGCCCTCGCT
>NC_046658.1:178992928-179010102 GCF_010883055.1 Belonocnema kinseyi
CAATACGCCAATTAGCACAAATGGTAAGTTCCGTCAGTGCCTACAAGTGTGCCTACTGGCCGCTAAATGGCAATACCGGTTTCATATGTATACACCTGGTAAGTACGTTGAAAATGGTAGTACGTTGACGCTGGCGCTGAAATTGAATTCATGCGTTCAAAATGTAACTTGACTCAGTTTTGACACGCAGCCAGACATCGATTTCTTGAAGACGAACTTAATACATAACAAAGTCAAACTCACGTCAAAGCATCGTTACATGGGGCACTATAGCGGTCTATTTTCATGTTTGAAAAACTAATTCAAATTAAAAAATATATGTTATAAGAATTGAAACGATAAATTTCATCAAGGTTAGCCAATCCTGAAGCAAAAGACTTTATTTTCGTTTGACTTAGATCAGAAATATTTTATTTTTGAGTAGGTACACGTGAGTATTAAATCCCCATATTCGCCCTATCAAATAATGGTATGCACAAAATGTGTATAGCTTTGTGAAAAAAATTAAACATTTTGACATCTCGGATTTCCTGGGAAGATGAATCTTTTATCGGTGATAACATTCGAAAATTCGAAAATTAAATAAACTACCAAGCAGCAATTTTCTGAATAACCAAACTTAAACGCACTTGAAATATTGTATCCTTGAGTTCCCTTTAAAGCTTTTCTGAAAGCGTCACTAGTGCAGGTTATTTCGTTTAATTCATACATATTCTCAAGTACTTTTTTTTCTAAAGTTTATTGTAGTAGGAACCTGGTAACTACGATAACTATTTAATGAATTATGGAATCGGATTGTGCTTTATAATACCTTTTTAAAAGCCGATTCTGAAACAACAAGTTCTTTTTTTATTTGACGAACATCCGTATATACAGGCGTAATACGCCTCGTCCTAGCACATTTGTTTTCAAACTATATTTGAATGATCCCACAACTCCTCTGCAGGTAAGTACTCATAGGCTTCTCATCGCGCAAACTAGAATGAATTTTCTGGTACTGTCTATCTTCAGGGTATGAATAAAATTAAATACTCTGACGTAAGTCGTTCTTTACACCATCAGTTTGTTGTTGGGCGAGATAATAACTCTGCGGCCATTTATCTAGCTTAGACTTTAATACTTAATTCTCTGGAACTGACAAAGAGTCGTATCCAAAAACTAACAATACCCCTAGATCCGTTTCCGAAACATCTCGATGTAGTCATATTTTTTAGAGAAATGCAATGGTGTTGTTTATTTTTTAATTTAATAATTATTTTGTTTATAACAATTGCAGAGCTATAAGAAGTAATATAATCCTTTGACAAAATTGTTAAACAAAAAAAACGTTGAGATATTTGAGAGACGAATCTACTGATGATTTTAGTTTTTTGATACGACCCTTATTTTTTTTAAATTACTACAGGTTTATTAGGAAACTGCAAGGCATCTGTGGGATCTTATACCAAAGGACAGAAGCGAAGCTTTCTGAAAAAAACTCCTAGCGTCGTTTCCTGCTTTGAAAATCGAACCAGCGCTAACGTGGCTACCCAGGCTGCCGCGTTGGAACACAAAACAATCACGAATATCGGCATGTCCCAAAAATGTTACGCCGTGATGCTCTCCAATTATTCATCTGAATAGGACAAATTTGATATTTTCTTCAGAAATAAGGCCCCAAATGCGCCTTTTAAAAAAATAGTGTGCCCAAAATAAATAATATTTTTCGCATATAAAGTTTATTGTATTAGTAGTACCCTGATAAGCATGATAACTTTCAAAAGAATGATGAAATTGAATTATGTTTTAGAATAACTTTTTGAATGTCAAATAAGAAAGAAAAAGTTCCTTTTTCATTTGATAAACGTACGTATCTAAAGGCAGCATGCGTCTTCTCACTGACAGCAGCAAATCAGTCAAGCTGAAGGTTTTGAGTATCTGGAACCGTGGCTGCTAATCGAATGTTTCAGGGATTTATTGCTTCTAGCTGATCTCGATATTCTTTTCATGAGGACTGTGATTCAATGCGTGCTTGATCATCCTATCCCTAATTCAGTGTCCAGAGATCTTAAAAATTAATCTTGTCCAACATAATGATTGGAGCTAGAGTTCTAAAGGATTGTGAAGTAGAGCTGCCTTTTGCGTCACTACTACAAGATCATTCTTAAGATGCGCACAGTGGTGCCTCCTGTTAATAGATCATCTACATAGAAACCGTTTCATAGTAATTCGGCTCCTCGGGGAAAGCGTCTACCCTTGTCGTCAGCAAGTTTGTCTAGACGAGTTGCCAAAAATGGGCCTACCGATGTTCCGTTGGTTACAGTCTGAAGGTGTTAAATTCAGAGAGGTTACTTATCATTGAATCTACAAAGAATTTTCTAGTACTGTCTATCCTCAGGGTAAATCAAAATCTGTCCATGCATTTTTTCTATGCCTGCACCGAGAACTTATATAATGTCGGCAGAACTGTAGAATCAATTGAAATGCTCCAACTTGTATCTTTCGCCCATCATCATTTTGTCATTGGCTGAGACCTTTTTATCTGACTTTCCTAAAGCATTAAAAAAAACTCAGAGCTTTTTAATCAAAGAGGATTCCTAAATCTGTTGAAATTCTATTAAGATCTCATAAAATCCTTTTAAATTCTCTGTAATCTATTACAAAAACCTTTACTTGAAATCTTTTTAAGGCTGGAGGTTTTGAAGAAGCCTGTTGCCATATATATTTTGATCCTTGAAGAAGACAACCATTTCTCAGCAGTTTATGGGGCTTACTTTTTCTTCAATGACACAAATTAATTTAAATAATTCCTATTTTTTCTTAAACAATATTATTTCTCATTTACGCCAAAAGATAAACGAACATCGCATTGATATTATAATTGCTGATTTTCTTTTTTTTCACAGTGGCATGGATTTCATATGGCTGACTTTGGTAATGAAAAAAATTATTATGTAAATTATACTCGAGGTTAATACGAAGGGATTTTTTATTTATTTGAAAATTTCTTCTGTAAGTTAGTTTTCTTATCCTTTTCCTTAATTTTTATATTCAATTCTTTAATTCAAATAATAATTAATTCGGGATATTTATTTAATTCCTCTGCACATATTTTAAATTGGGCGCAGTAAGGCATTCATTTCACGAATGAAATTGCAATCTCAGTTTATATGAAATTTCCAACCAAATTTTTTCTTAAAAACTGATTCTTATCAAATGTACAAATTTCAGAATGACGCAATCTTGACGCCCTTAATCTGAGAGATAACAAGTACAATATACATTTACACAGTAATGTAGTCGAGGAATGGCGGGCCCTGTCGCTGCGAGGCCGCTTTCTTGTCGCAGAAAAATTATTCTATTCATTATTAAAAATTAGGGCCATGGATTTGGGATCAAAGCCAAGGCGAGCAATTCATGAAATAGGTCTTATATCATGAGCTAAGCGTACAATACATTTTCAGGAAACTTTTTAATTATTTTTATAATTTTGCTGCTAAGATTAGAATAATTTTTGTTAAATTTCAAGAAAATTTTGTGAGTTTCAAGTAATTTTCAAAAAATTCAATTTTCTAAGTTAGAAATCAAGTCTCCAGCTTATTCTCTAAGTTTCCATAGTAATTCCAGGTTTCTATGGAAGTACGGCCAGTCAACTTTTTTGAATAATACACTACTGTGTGGACATAATATAAGTATTAAGGCAGTAGAATATTCATTGGTAAAACTTAGTCTATTTGCACGGCGGAAGCTTCAGCCTCGTTAAGCAAGACCATTACTCTCGGAAAACCAGTTACTGACATTGCTTGTAGTAAGACGAATTATCCATTGATGCATTAATCAGTATATCCTCAAAATTAAAAAGATGAGGATTATCTATACTTTTTTCTTATCTTGGAAGGTTATCCTCAATTCCATTGGTAAAGATAATAATAATAATTTACCTTTAATTTCAAGTAAATTTTCTTTTAAACTTGAAGTCCTCAGAATGCTTGCAATTTAATCTGCATGAAACAAACTGTATATGTCAACATTTAGACGTGCACATATGCTGCCTCTCTAGCTTTGTGCCTCACTAAATAGAAAATATAGAGTTCACCTAGTGTATTTGGAGATTTTAGTTAATGATGAATATATGGGACAGAAAAAGTTAGGTGTCCACAACTTAAATAATTAAATTTTTTACCGGTTGAAATTTCGCTGAAATAATCTTCTGGTGTAGCTACATCATTTTACCAACCTATAAGTCTACTTATCATCCGGGTGTCGATTTATAGCGACCTGAATGCTTCATCTTTTCATAGGCTTGTCCCCGTGCAAGTTAGTTTAACTTTCCCAAGGGTAATCCAATCGGACTTTTAGTTTATTGTTTTAGAAAGTTTTTTTCAATCAATTTATGTCCATGATAACCATTTTTACATTCTCATCAGAGAAGGTAAAAGATTTGTGCAAAATTTGCCCCCCCCCCCCTCATCAAATGTCCACGTTTTGAGACCCCCTGAATTCGAAAAACAGATTTTTACGAATGTATATGTCTGTATGTCTGTCTGTATGCATGTCTGTCTGTATATCTATCTATATGTCTGTATGTATGTCTGTCGGTGGACACGATAAGTTTTGAAGAAATTAATCAATGAGATTGCCCTTTGGTACACACGTTTAGTGTCCTTAACTAAACGTCAAGTTCGTTAGCCAGTCATTTTCAATGAAAATTCATACAGTGGGCATATTTGGAATATTTTTGAGACCAATTTTTTTGAAATTCAAAAATTCTCTGTATGTTTATTCATAGTATTCAAAAAGTCGAATGAAAAACTTTCTAATCAATCAGAAAGGTTATCAAATCTGTTGTACTTGATTGCTATATGCCTGTGACACGAGGTATTAGTGGGTTAAAAAGCAGTGGAAAATAGTCACGATTGCTCGTTGTTTGATAGCTACAAGCGTGCGACACGAGGCATCGGTGAGTTAGAATTTAATGGAACGTTAAACGTATTTTCTTGAAGTTAATGTTTCCAACGGAGCTGCCCTAATCTGCGCTTGCTTGAATTTTAGTGACGTTTATTGGCTACGGTGCGCGTCTATACATCTACATATGAAGCTTTTTTTGTGGCAAATGTGAAGGGCGAGTAGTTAAACGGTACTTTTCTGCTTCGGAGAGAGGTTATTATAACATTAGTATATTTTTGATTACAAGTTAATGTTTGAGTTATTATTTGTTCTTATTGTAAACATTAACATTACGTAAAACTCCTTTGAAGCATGGAATTTGTTATAATTTTTGTTGTCAAACTCCATTGCTGGTGTAAAATTTGATAACAACTTTTCGAGACTTTGAGGTTAGGAATTAATTTTAAGATACAAGAGCGAACTGCTGGTCGCAGAATTAGATAATTTTTGCCACTTTAATGTATATCATACCTATATCTACAAAAATCTATAATATATAATTTTATGCTGTGAAAAGTTATGAAAATTTACTACAAAAACTTTACGAAAGTTAAGCTTTTGCTCATTTTCCTTAATGCGAAAAAAATACTCCGTCTTCGAAACAGATGGAAAATTAGTGAAAATATTCAAACAAATTTCATAAAAATTCCATTCAAATTTGTAAAATTTTTGCTGAAAAAAAACCGAAACTATTTTAATCAGGATTAAAATAAAAAGTATCTTTTTATGTTTTCATTCTACTTCTTTTTGATAGATTTTTCAACTGCGAGCAGTACGATCGATAAGTTGCCACCGCATTTTATATCAGCAATGAAATTTTATAAGAAATTCCATGCTTCACACGAATAATACTTAATGTTAATGTTTATATTGAATTCAAATGATAACTAAAACGTTAACTGATAACTAAAAATACACCACTGTTACACTAACTTTATTCAATAGAAGAAAAGCACCATTAAACTCCTTGCACTATTGTTAATAGCATTTTTCTGCGTAAATTTGGTCATTATATATTTTCTATGCATGCGTTGGATGTATTGCTAATTAAAAAAAAAAAAAAATTGTAAATTGGACACTATTTCGATACAGATTTTTATTTTTACAATAACCGTAATTTGTTGACAACATAAACAATTGAAAATAAATATAACTTTTCTAATTTTTTATTTTTGATCATCGAATATTGATATCGATTCCATTAAGCACTGCATGAAGAAAGAAAAACATGAACACTTTCATCGAGTCGCAAGTTATTGCTTTTTTACGCTCGGCACTCAGCGCGCGTCGCCCGTATCGCACATGCCGTGGCACAGTGGGGCAAAATGAGGGGTTCGTGGCCTATTGGTTATACACGTTAAATTGATTGTATTAGAGAAACCTAATACAGGCCAAATTATGCATTTTATTATTACTTTCCTTCACAACAATTACTAATTTTTTAGTATTAATAAAAAATAACTATTTTTTCTAAACTGAGTTTCGCATAAAACGAATTTCTTTTACTGAAAAACAACAATATTATGCACTTTTTAATTAATTTTGTTTAAACAAAGAACACTAATTGTCTGAAATCCAAGAACAAAGATTGATATTCGATAATCAAATTAAAATAACTGAATATAGAAGTTATATTTTTTCATTTGTTTTAATAAATTGTTTATATTTTAAACAAATTACGGTTATTTTAAAAATAAAAAATCTGTGTCGAAAGAATGTCCCTTTTTACAATTACTATTCGAAAATCAGCAAAATACATACAATGAATCGTTAGCAAATAAATAATGACCAAATTCGTGCAGAAAAATGTGATAAACAATAACTTTTGTAAAACTTTAAATTTTCACAAACCACTAAAATCGTATTTTTCATTTATCCTCATAAGTCGAATAAAGTAATTTTCTTGAAAAAAGCATGAACATCGAAAAATATGTGGCTCACTTAGCAGAGTTTGACACTATTTCTCATAAATATCGACATCAAATTATCAGAACATTATCATCAAATTATTAGCAGTTAACGTTTCTTTTTACTACAAACATTTTAAATGAAAAATAGCCAATTTTCATTGAAAATTACATAAATAATTGTGTCCAAATTCAAAACTTATGATACATCAAAACACGATTATGTACTTTAAGAAAAATATCATCCAATGTTTCTTGTTCTAGAGTTAAGTTCACAATTTGATTGTTTCCCTAATGGCGAACCTATTCCTGGCGTTTCTCGTGCCGGACCTTCTGCTTCTTCTTCTTCTTCTTCTTTTGACAGACACTCTCCAGACGCAACTCTTCCTCTTGCAATACCTAATTCCTCTTCAATGTGTCCTCCTTCTGCAGAGCCTCTTCTTCGTGCCAGGTCAAGGTCTCCTCTTCCCGGGCTTCATCTCTCAACCTTGCTTGGATTTGAACTTGAGGACCTTCCGTCTCTTCGACTTTTCCCCAAGAAGAATCCGAACCGGATATTTAGGCTTCAAAAATACATTTTTCCTCCCGATAAACCAATTAAATTAAGAAAATATTGTAATATGGAACAGCACATGCCAACAGATGAAAAAATTGTATTAGTGTCGTCCAAAGGTGACGTCTTTGCAATATTACAAAAAGAAAGAAACGGAGAAACAGTTTTTAGTGGTATATATAAACCAATTGGTGTTCGTGAAAAGCGGTCGAAAATAAACATGTACAATGGCGCGGTTAATGTAATGACTTCAAACGAAATCGAGGAGACGCCGTTAGGTAACATAAGAACAATCGCTAAACGTTATAGACTAGAACGTGTGTGAAACGCAATTCTTTACGGTGTTAATACGTTTTAGGAAATCTGCCCGCTGAGCGCTAAGGTACACTCTGTTTCTTTTGAAATTAAATAAAACAATTTTATGAAAATATTTTAATTAATTCAAAATATTAAAAACTGACAATATTTGCAGCCTCCTTATATTAAATATATGTTTTAATATCGTATGTACCTATGATCGGAACTGCTCTTTCAGATATCGTGAAATAAAGAGCAAATTTCATTATTGTTTATTGCTTTATTTCAATACCCTAAGAAATGTATAAAGAACAACTTTTGTGAGTCAAGAAAAAGTTACCAATCAAAGTTACCCGTAAGAAAACCGAAAAGTGTTTGCTCTCAGATAGTAGTTTATGTGCAAAAATTTTTTCATTTGGATTAATACTTGGCGAAAGATAAATGGTGACATTTTTTATGTTCTTGTGAATAAATTTGATACTTTCACCATAGAAGTACGACTTTTTCATTTTTTTAAAGGAAAGATTAAACTTCTTCGTTTATAAAGCTTAAGTTAAAACAGTATAATTTAATATTTTATTCTTGCAAAGAATCATTTCGGGCATTAAAGCGCGTGAAAAGCATCAAGGAGTGTCTGAAAGCACATAAAACTTGTTTTCGACAATCAGTTAGTAAATTTTACTTTTTAATTCTAAAATGATTAAAGGAATAACCCTAAGCTTTCTTTTTGGCTTGGCACAATTTTTAAAGAAAGTGTCCAATGCATTAATTAATTAAATTTTGACAGCATTTGTCTCTTAGTAGTTTTTAATGAAGTTCACTAGTCAAAGCATTGGTACAGGAAAGTACAGGGCCGCCATAGGAAACGGAAATTCCCAGAATTTAAAATTCTCGAAGGCGAAGGTGAAGGGCGAGTGATCTGGTGGAAACACTTCCAGAACTCAAACTGGGCTGGTTTCATGCTTTTCAACATGACGCCCTTCCTTTCAAGTAAAAATCATCCTTTCATCAGAATAAATGGGTTTTCCTGTCTTAAGTATACCATTAAATACAACTTGATGTATGCTACGAGGAATGTTTAGAAAGAACTTCGGAAAAAAAATGTAGATTATAGATAAATAACGATCAATTAAAAAAATATAGGCCTGAATCCAGTCAATAAAATACCAATAAATGATCAACTTTGTAAGATAGTATTACGAATAGGTAAAGGAATAAGCTTAATTTATAATAATATTTCCTATTAATGTCCGCACCATTAATAATTAGAGTTGGATAAAGAGGAGCTTTTTCTTTGACTTTTTCATAAGTAGCATCTATTTGTAAATTAAAATATTAACTTACTTATGTTGCAGGCTTTCTTCTTTATTTAGCCATTTGTATTTGAAGAGCGTCCACGTCGGAACTAATTGATAATAAATAAACTACAAACTTACAGCAATAATTTTCAGAAGCATTTTCTCTTTTTCTTCAAAATACATCATTGAGGGTCTGAAATCAACGGCGGTATAAGTATAAGCTATTCGTGCTTTTAAAAATTTTCTTCAAGACATGGCTTCTGCTCATATCACCTTAATTTTTGCCTTTATTTCAAAGTACCCGAATTCGCCTCAGCACTAACGCACGGTTCCTGAAATATTTCTTTATTTTCTCCACAAGGTTATTCAAGGCATTTTGTCATACATCATCTACTGGCTTTTCTAACAAATGTATATCATGAGCTATCCAGTTTACAGGTTCGTTTGAAATCGCCAGAACATTAAATATGTGTTTAATTTTTAAGAGAATAATTGAATTTTAAACTTAACTGTTGCATTTCCGGCGGACAGGCTTGGAATAGAAAGTCATCCTACAAAGATGGTTCCAACAAATATTTAGAAATCAGAAAGCGCCCAAATCCATAAGATCGAACAACCCAGGTTGCTTGAAATGGTGCCTGCTAATTGTGATTTTCTTGAAATCCAACTTCAACGATTTGGGCCAGCCAATTAGTCCTAACCCCTAAATTACGCCTTAAGGCGTATGTAGTAGATAGTCTAAATCGAAACTTCATTGTTAAAAATGATTGCTTCAATTTTGCGAAATGTATTTTCGGATATTTCATACCGTTACATCATTCGTAGAAGCATGATGTACGCACGAACCCAAAAGATACAAGCTCCAAAGATAGGAGCGCTCCACATGTTCAAGCGTCCCGACTTTAAATGAGCAAGTGCAATAATTCCCCCTCTACCTCCGCCCTATTTGAGAGACAGGCGCGAGCGAGTGCGCGATGCCTTGGATTCAACGCGCGCGTGCGCGTAGTGGCCCTTATGTGTTCTTGCGCATTACCCCTTAAATCTAAACGCCCTTACCTTTGGAGTTCCTGATTAGCGAGCTTCTTGTAATACAAGAAGCTCGGTATTCGGGTGCTTTAGCAAATAAGGATTTGAGGGAAATGCAGATAAAGTTTTTGTAAATTCAATATGAGTTTTTAAAAATTCCATTTACTAATGGCACTGTTCAAATATCACATGTGACCTAATGATTTAACGACCCCTAATTATTTTAGAGTGATTGAGAACAAGAGAGTGCTACTGTTCTTATCGCAGAGAGCCCCCGAATCCCTAAAGCCGGCCCTGTATACCAATAAGCACTTTGATTAACAATATAGCAGAAGAATATTTTAGTTTTTTATTGAAATATAACATTTATGTACTAAACAGTCATTATCTCATGGATTTGAGACGCTAAGTTTGTCTTTATGAGATATTTACATGTCATTAAAGTAAATTTCAAGAAAAAAACTACGTTATAAAATTCGTTAAAATTGGTATCTGAATTTATATAATGTTTTAGATTTAAGCAATTTGCTAATTTCTGAAACAATTACATTATTTTCAATAGTTCTGAAATCATTATATACAAAGTAATTGTCGGATTGATAAAATTAACAATGCAATTACATTCCCTTCTAAAATATCTCGATGCAGTCCTTTCTGTTTTTTCAACCATTTTTTGAACAATTATAAAATTTTTTTCTTTACCGTACATTTGCTGCGTGCCTTTACATATGAATATGATACTTGAGTAATTACTTTTGAAAAAACAAGAAAACTAAGAAATAGTCGTACTGAAAAAATAGCCAAACCCTTGAATTCATCTTCGAAATATCTCGCTGTGATGATATTTTTCAGAGGAATGCAATGGTGTTGTTTATTTTTCCAGCAAACGATTAGTTTGTATATAATATAATTATTACAGAAAAATAAAAAAGTAACATAATTCTTTAACAAAATTGTTAAACAAGAACATCAAGATATTCCGGATACGAATCGAGGCGTGATTTCAGTTTTTTGATACGTCTTTTAGTTTCTAAAGACGTAATTACATAAGTTTCAAATCCACATCTTTAGCAAACTTCAAGGTCATAAAACTATGATTTGTCCAAAAAATTAAAATGTGTTTCCATTAATTGAATTTTATAATCACATCAACTGCCAGGATCATTTGCGTGACAATCACGAATCTAGAAAAATCCCAATGTGCCATAGCAAAACACTTTACCAAAGTTTGACTTAGATGGAACAAATTTGATTTTCTAGTGGGCACACTTGAGAAATAAGGCCCCACATGCGTTTGAAAAAAATAGTGCCGCAAAAATAAACCTTGACTGAGACCTTTCTATCTGGCTTCTTTTATGATTTAACAACAACTCAGAGTTTTTTAGTCAAATAGGATTCCTGAATGATTGCGTGGTGTGGAATATAATATCAGCCACCGTGTATGACTGAAGTAGACTCCGTATGACCTAATTCGTCGTCAATTTGAATGAAATCACGATACTGATCATAAAGGTGACCAGAGAAAAACACTTTGGGTTTTCTTAGGAGCGAAAAGCAAATAACGGTAGTTTATAGTATTGTAGAAGGTAGATTTTCGTAAAAGAAAATTTAAACAATATTTAGAGGTGGCGCATCGTCTTTAAAGTTCTTATGCAATTACATGGGCAAAACAAACTTTTTTTTCATTTAAAGTTTTAAGCACGAAGTTACCCACTTTTTAATTTGAACTCTTAATATGTTGTTCTTGAGGTCTTCAGAATTCATATGAAAGCATTTTTAAAATTCAATAAGTGTCATCCCTTTCAAATAGAACGGACAAAAATCGTAATTTGTTTTGAAAAAAAACATACTTTGAATAACAATTTTGTACACAATTGGAAATTGTTATGTGTTCTACATGCGTGACTGAGCTACAGTTTTACATACATGTGGAATGAATCTTCAGCTTCAAGTTTCTGAAGAAAAAAATAGTATTTTACCATGAACGTGTCGAAAACGAATTTTTTCTTTGCGCCGTACATCGTGCAAAATTTGGAAGATAGAAAACTTTCATTTTACACTGCCATGTAAAAGCAACATGATTATTTTTGTATCAAGTTCAAAAAACATAAAATTAGGAAAGCCTTAAACTTTGATAAAACAAAAAAAGCGATATGCTTCACATTTCCGATTAACTCCGCCAGGAATTCATTGCTAAATCAAAATCAGCGTATTTCGTTGAAAAAAGGAATGTCCCAAAGAAGGAGAATTTATGCTAACGCTAGATCTCTCTGAAAATTACACGTTTTACATCCAAAATGCTATCACTTGCCATTATTACACAAATAGTTGAGCTACCGTCCACTTCTACGTTGCTTATTACAATTCGAACGAGAAAAAAATGAACCTCAAATATGTCATTAGTTCTGAAAATTGACATCACGAAAAAAATTAGTTCATTTGTTTAATGGAAAATTGGTGGCTCATTTGAAACCAAAATTTGGAACGAGAGCTTTTCGGTAGCTTGTGAGCTTGTAAATAAAGAAAAAAAATATCGGTATGAATGCAGAGTGGAACTTTTTCTCGACTTCGCATGAAAAAGGGTCATGTGATGGGATTGGAGGTGCTGTCAAAAGACATGCTTACAGAACAAGTTTGCAACGTGTTGATGGAAACTACTTGAACTCTCCTATCAGTCTTTTCAAATTGTATCAAAACATTTTTCAAAAACATTTATTGTGACTTTTGTTTCCATGCTAAGCACAATGTCCACGAAGATAAAATACAAACTCGTTTCAGCCAAGCTATTACTATAAAAAATACCCGTCAGTATCACCACTTTTCAGAAAAAAACACAAAAACTGTTCAGAGTGAATTTCTTTTAAAAGACCCAAAATTTGTAGACCATGTCATTGTAAAAAGAAGTAGGGGTACTTTTTTTGTTTTTTAGTATTGTTTTGTAGCAATTTTATGTGAAGTGTATCGTATTTTTTTTGTTCGATCGAAGTTTGAAGCTTTCCTGATTATGTATTTTTTAAGCTTGATACAAAAATAATTACATTTCTTTTAAATGACAGTGCACAATGAAAGCGTTTTATCTTCCTAATTTCGTATCGACACATTATCACATTGAATACCGATCCAAGCGCCGCGTCTGGCTTCCACGCCGTGCCCGCTGGCCAAAGCACGGGTGAAAAGAAAAAATTCTTTTTCGACACTTCCAAGGAAAAATATAATTTTTTACATTCTCATCCTAATGAGAAGGTATTGGTTTTATGTAAAATTTCACTTTGTCGGTGTTCATCTAATCTCCACGTTTTGAGACTTACTGAGTCAGAGAAAACGATTTTTACGAAGGTGTTTGTCTGTCCGTATGTCTGTCTCCCTGTAGGCTGTATTCTGTAGGCAAGATAACTTACGAAAAATTGATCAGATTGGATTCTGCTTTGGCAAACTTTTTTAAGACCTGAAAAGAAATAAAAAGTTCGTAAACCAACTATTATCAGAGTTAGAGCATTTTCGATAGGACGCGTAGTTTTTGTTTTTAGTCGGAAGAAACATTTTAAATAAAAAATTAAAATATGTACGTAGTTTTTGCTTTATTCGTGAAAAATAACATTCAAAATAAAAATATCAAATTTTTTTTGAAAAAACGACACAAGTACGAACTAAAATTAACAGACAAAAGTTGTGCGCCTAAAAAGATCTATAAATTTATTATTAATAATTTTTCAATAGGACGAGTAGATTTTCTTTTAATCGTAGAAAATAAGATTAAAAATTTTAAAATTACATTTTTGTGAAAAGGACAGAAAAGACGAAAATGGACATAGGAGCCTATATCAAACTTGCGAGTCGCGCGCGGAGTGCGCGATGAGAAGGTGCCCGCCTATCGGGCAGATTTTTTTCTTTGGAAACTCGAAGCTGAAATTTCATTTCACATGTAAGTTACATTTCAGCCAGTAGCGTATGACGAAAACATAACAATTTTCAGTTGTTTATAAAATTATTATGAAAAAGCGGTTTTTTAAAAACAAATTTCGGTTTTTTTTTCTGTTGCATTTAAAAGGAAAGAAACTTATCTACTATCCATACAAATTTAACTGGACTATTACTAAACCAATTTGACTTATGCTTTTTAGAAGAAAATAGTGTCCTAATGTATATGTAACCAAATAACAAATAAAAGTGGAATATAAAAAAACCTTTAAATTTATTTTTTGTATGATCGAATACTTCAGGCATATATGATTTATTTCATAATTTGGGTTTTCATGGAAAGTTTTGTGATACAGTCATCCTGGCTTGACTCTGGATTCTGAATCTTCCAGACTTTCTTTGAACAGTAATCGAACCACGTAACAATGTGGCTTTTCTCCTGTAGGGTTCCTCTAAATTTTTTTGTTTACCAGTGCTTAAATGTCAATTAAAGCTTGCATGTAATTTTAAATAATGATTTGTTTTGTTATTATACAATTCATCAAGATGCATCTAAGTATATTAAATCAGGGTGTCTAGAGTCCTAAAAGACTTGAAAACCTGGAAAAGTCCGTGAATAATGCTCATGGTCCTAGAATTTGTATTTCCTTAAAGACAATTTTTTTTAACTTACTCTTTGCTCTACCGTCACGCATGAGGGGCTGTTCAAGTATTACGAAAGCACTTTTCTGGAGATTTCGAACACCCTCGTCCCCCCATATTAGCAAGAGTAAGAATTGCCTATACCCCCCCCCCTCCTCCTCAATATTACGTAAGATTTGCTTGACGCCCCCTCCAATTTTTTTTATCGAAAACAGATTTTCTTAAATGAAAGGAAACAACACTATTTTTTAGTTAAATACAATATTATTTATATTATCGTAAATAATAATGACTATATAAACTTAACGCAGAACTTTTTTTAAACTAGTAGGAATTGATTAAATTTGATAACATTTTTGGTATAAAATTTAAGAATTTTAGATCCATGAAATTTTAAATAATGAACGTAGACATTTTTAGAGAATTTTTAAAAATACTTAATTAAGCTTTTTCTATGAAATTTAAGTAATAAATACTAGAAGCGTAAAATATAGATTAACGCATCCTCAACTAGCCATGGCCCTTTGATCTATAAATCCATCTTCTTTATTATTGGATAAACGTCACTGTCGTCTACGCTCTCTTTTTGCAATTTGTGCACCTTCTTGCAGTGCATAGTAGCTGCTTTTTTGAAGCACAGTATAGGCCACACTGTGTGCATACCCGAGACTCTAGATGTGATTGTACAGAAGGGCAACTGTAGTCATTCTCTTTAATAAAGCTATGCAGTAATGGATATTCGCAAAATATTTATATATGAATGAACTGTTGCTAAAACATTTCAACTTTTTCTTTTTCTTTTGATTTTGTCAACATACACATTTTTTTGCGCAGTTCAAACAATTCGACTAATTTTATCATTTTCAGTCCAACCTACTCTCCATTTGACAACTTTTGAGGTTAAGTTACTTTGGTCAAATATATTTTAATAATCTAAATTGTTTTGAAAACTGTCAACTTCATCTTACATCAGCGTACCTCATTAAAATAGTTCGTCATTGAAGTTTTCCTTTTGGATGCCTTTTGAACCAAATCTTTTGTTTTTTCCAAAACTCTTGCACTTAATAAACAGTCATCTTTTCAGCACTCTTTTTTTAAATCACTCCAAAATTCGTTCGCGAATTGTTGCTGTATTGCTGGAGATTTTTCATTGTAAACTTTTTTACAGGCGTCATAAAGGCGTCTGTAAAGTTCACCTCTTTTCGAGCTCATTTTTTAGACTTTATTGTTTCAATGTTAGAAAACAAACACCAACGCCATTTCAGCCGATTTTTCCTATTGAGTGTGAACACCACTAATAGTGCATACCAACAGCAAGTGGTATAGTTACGTTAAACACCGCTGGATGGCGCCAACAAACATTATTTTAATGTTGCAGGACTTGGAGTTGCGGTAAAATTTAAAACTGATCTTTTTAGACGTTGTGAAATTTTACGTAAGATTTCAGTTGACCCCCCCCCCACCCCGCGACCTCGTGTAAAAAACAGTAAGCAACTACGAAGACTCCCCCCCAAAGTGCTTACGTAATACTTGAACAGCCTCTAATGATCTTCGAATTCATCATAAGTGCCATCTGTGGAGCACTTTTATCACCGCGGCCGAGGTCGGATATTGGCGTAAGAGCAAAAATATTTCAAAATCAGCTAATTAGCAGTAGGACTCCGATGCCTTAAGACGAATGCACCTGTCATTCTACCATCATACTCATCATTTTAAAATAATGATGACCTCTCTGTCTGCTATATACGATGAAAAGAGAAATTTCGAAACCATCTTTTCTATTTCGATCGCACCTCGTTGTCTATTTCAGTAGATAAGTAGGGAGCGTTCTGGCGCATTTTTTTCCGTACGAATATCAAACATGCGGCTAGAGCGCAGAAGGCGGTAAGATTGGTTTCGCTCGTTGTGCTGATTTCCGAATCACAGTTTTGAAATATCCACACTATCGATAATGGAAATCAATACATAAAAATCATGAGGATGAAACTCTTCAGCCCCAAAAATATGTAATAGGAGATGATATGATATACAATATCGAAATATTAGGCTATTTAATGGCTGCTATTCCCGGAATTGAAGTTTTTCAACCAAAATACGAGGGTAGTTCAATAAGTCCTTAGAATGACCAACAGATGTCGCGCGAATCGCTCGAAATCATCTGTTATCAGTCAGCACCACTCCCGACTAGATATATGGTGCAGTCACAGTCCACATCTTCTGAGTTTACGTGTTTTTATAACCAATTGAAAAAAAATGGTTCGTTAAGAAAAATGAATAAAAAACGAGTTCAGAGCGGTAATCAAACATTTTCATTTAAAGGGTTTAACTCCATATGAGATAAAAAATGAATGAGACTCAGTTCATGGCACATCTGCCCCTGCCTTAGCAACGGTTTATAACTGGGTAAATGAATTTAAGCGTGGTCGTACATCAATAAGTGACGAACCACGTTTAGGAAGGCCCGTAGAAGCAAGTACTCCCGACATCATCAATAAAATCCACGACATGGTGTTGAAGGATAGAAGATTAAAAGTGCGTGAGTTAGCTGAGGCCACAGGGATATCTATAGGTGCAGTTGTTTCAATTCTACATGAAAAATTAGGCATG
>NC_046658.1:179010202-179029189 GCF_010883055.1 Belonocnema kinseyi
TCTGTAAGTGCTTATTTTGAGGAACTTCCGAAAACGCACTTTTCTGAAGGATTAAAGAAACTTGAAAAGCGATTGACCAAGTGTATAGAGCTCCAAGGAGATCATGTTGAAAAATAAAAAAAAAATTCACCCAAAAAAAATTGTTTTTATACTTCATTCTAAGGACTTATTGAACTACCTTCGTAATATAATTGATGTACTAAATGTTTATCGAAATGGTGCTTCATTGAAAATTTCCAAGATCTGAAACCACCCTCGCGATATTATAAAAATTCTCGGTAAACAAAATTCCATTCGTATAACGTCAATATCGATTCCTGGAATCCTCATCTATGTGAAATAAATAAATGAAACGTTCTTCTTTGATATTTGCCGACAGGGGCGTCATATTTCATATAATGTTAAACAATTTCTGGGGTAAGCAAAATTCCATTTTGATGACGTCACCATAATTCCAAGAATCCTTATCTACAGTGCTGCCGTGTTTCAACTTTTTTCCGTACGAATAGCAAGAAATAATCCTGTATATTGATGAATTCATGGTTAAATATAATTGCTTGTTATTGTAAATATAATTCTGAGAAATAGTCGGTGTCTTTGATGTAGAGTGTGTGATTTGATTATTTTGAGGGTAATTTTTGAGAAATGTATACGCTGCCCCCCTCCGTAATAATAATATTGCAAGCGAACGAGCAAGCAACTGTGTCACTGCTGCCAAGAACCCTATTACTGCTACTGCTACTACCTTATAAGAGAGGTAACATTTCATGCTTCTAGGGTTTGGGATACATTTAACATAAAGACGTTAGAAATGGATGTAAAGGAATAGGAGTTGATGGAAAAGGAGAAACAAGAGGAGGAGGATGAGTTTATAAGCTCAGCTTTCATTTATATCCTCCTCCTCTCCTCGTTCTGGCGCTCCTCCTTATTTCCATCTTCTTTTTCCAGCTTCTCTTTCTTTACCTCCTCCTTTTTCAACTTCTCTTCTAAACAGTTGAAAAATAGTTGCACTTTTAGTCATCTTGTCACTTACAGATTGAATATGGCTATTTGTTCATTGAATCTAATTTAGATCCTCCCCTTCTCCTTCTCTTTCTACCTTTCGTTAACTTCTGCTCCTTCTCCCCCGCCTCTCCATGCCCATCCTCCTTTTCCAACTTCTCTTTCATCACTCCCTCCTTTCTCAACTTCTCTTTCATCACCCCCTCCTTTTTCAACTTATCTTTCTTCACCCCCTCCTTTTTCATATTCTTTTTCTACACCCCTCCTTTTCCAACTCCTCTTCCAAACAATTCAAAAACAGTTGGACTCTAACCAAAAATCTTTGATTAAAAACCATTTTTAAACTGTTGGACTTTTAACCAAAAAGCTTTGGTTGAAAAACTATTTTTAAGCTGTTTGGAAGAGGAGTTGAAAAAATAGGAGTGTTGAAAGAGAAGATGAAAAAGGAGGGGGTGAAGAAAGAGAATTCGGAAAAGGAGTGGGTGATGAAAGAGAAATTGGGAAAGGAGGGAGTGTTGTAAGAGAAGTTGGGAAAGGAGGATGGACATGGGGAGAAAGAGGAGAAGAAGAGAAGGATGAGGATATAAAATCAGATTCCATAAATGAATAGCCATGTTTGCTCTGTTAGTGACAAGATGACTAAAAGTGTAACTGTTCTTTAACTATTTAGAAGAGAAGTTGGAAAAGGAGGAGATAAAGAAAGAAAAGTTGGTAAACGAAGATGGACATGAGGAGGAGTAGGAGGAGGGCGAGGACGAGGATAGGAGGAAGAGGATATAAACTCAGATTCCATGAATGAACAGCTATTTTTACTGTTTCAGTCGGAAGATGACTAGCACCTGTTCAAATTGTTCCAGAACTTATTCAAGACTTGATCATATAAAAAGACATTAGAAATACTCTTGCTCAGCCAATTATCATAACAGAGTAGCCACCGAACCGGGAGAAAGCCGGGAGAAACGTGCACCGGGAGGATGCCGGGAGAGAAATATTACACCGGGAGCTTTCTCGCATTTCATAAGTCGCGGGTTTCGTAGCAGGCTACGTACATTCATGTTTTAAATGTTTTGTTTTGTTGTGTTGATACACTCGTCACGATCATATGTTCACAGTTTTGACTATATAGCTCGTGTTGTTATTCTGGCAGAAACGTGAAAGGTTAGAAGGGTTTGGTGTGCTCCGCGATTTTTTTTTTCGAAAAAAATGGAGCAAAGAGTTTGCATTAAATTTTGTGGGAAAAATGGAATCCAGTGCTCTAAAATCTTGAAATGTTGACAGTTGCATACGGTGAGTCTACTCTGAGTAAGAAAAATGTGTCTAAGTGGTACAAGCTGTTCCAAGAAGGCCGAGAGGATGTCGAAGACGAACCTCGCCCTGGACGTCCCAGCACGTCAATAGCCATGCTATCTTTTCGGACGTTTTGGGCATGAGACGTGTGTCAGCGAAATTTGTTCAAAAACTGCTTAATTTTCATCAAAAGATCCATCGCATGACCATCGCTCAGGAGATTTTGAATGAAGTCAATAATGATCCTGATTTTCCCAAAAGGGTTATAACTGTGGATGATTCTTGGGTGCACACGTACATATATAAATATAGGTTGCGCAAATAGTTGTTAACTGAACTTGTTTCGATGATTACATGTTCCTTCAAAAATTATAGAATAAAATCTTTGCATTTTCCTTTATGAGGCATTACATTTTTCTCATGCTACTTATTATAATTGCTCATATGTGAAAAAATGGCACTTTTCGCAACAGCAGTATAACAGGAAAAAACATGGTTACAACTATAATAAAAGCAGAATGTCTGATCGTGGGGCACTCCATCATAATCTTCATTAACCTAAGACGTCTTCTTAATCAAACTAAGTTTACATTTACTAAGTTGACATACTTGAATCAAAAGTATGCAACTGTTATATAACAGCAAATTTTATCATACTTAATGTCATTATTACTTCACTGTAGCATTTTTTAAAGATTCGATTTTCTGTGTCATTGCATTCATTTTTAATGTTTCAAGTAAGTAAATTGAATCTTTTTAGCAGATAACTCTATTATGTGAAAGACGATTTCAACATTTCTTACAGTCAACTTTAATATTTATGTAGCTGATTTATTTTAGAAATTCTAGAAAGAGCTTTCAAATTATATTTTTTTTTTTTATTTTCATCTCAAATAGTTAATTCAATATCATTACAGAGGTTACCACTCTCTCTCTCTCTCTCTCTCTCTCTCTCTAACCTGCATATTCTTGTTACTTTGCTGTCACTTGAATATGAGTTGAACCTTTATATTATAAAAATTAATTTCGTTCATAGCGTATAGGTTAATTGCATCAAATGGTTTCCTTGCACATGCTGCATGCCTTACTGTTATTTTCTTATAAATTAAAAGTTCATTGCTCTGAATTAACAACTCTTGGTAAATATAACTTATACATTAGAACTATTAAGGAAAATAACTAAAAAAAAAAACCTTTCACTAGAGATTTATTTGACTACTTACTATTATGAATAAATAATTATGATTTTATGTTTCTTCTAATCTTGCTTTTCTATAGATATGTAGCCTATATGCTGTTGTATGCACGCGTGTGTGTCTGACTTGTTCTATTTACTATGTAATCGGGATCAAATGAAATAACAATTACCTTCTTAGTATCTTTTTATTTATTTATGAAACATACGTTTGTCGCAATATCACACACAGGGAATGTTGAATAAATAAATTGAATTACCAACTCCTTTTCCATGAACTCCTATTCCCTCGCATCCTTTTCCAACGCCTCTTTCAACCAGCTAAAAACATTTTCATTTCTGTAACCAAAGTCGATATTTGAAGTGAATATTGAATACTGAATGTTCAAAATGAAGTAGATCTAAATTGTAGGTGACTCACTTGCTTTCTCGGTTGCTTGCAATATTATTATTACAGGGGGGGGGGCTATCAGATCTTCATAGATAATAATTTATTTCGCATCCTAGCTATACCCATAAATTCTAAATCTTTTGCAGTGATCCACTTTATGTAAAAGGACCTGTTAAGTATCTGATGGTATTTTTCGAGTCGCTCAATCGTAGAGCCTTCTGCAATATTACAGATTTTACAAAATTATTTTTGAATCCAAACATATTTTAATACATGGCTCTCTATCTCTCTCTCTCTCTCTCCATTTATGTTTGTCTCTCCAATTACAATCGACACATATAACGCTTTTGCAATTTAAAAAATGGAATGCGTCACTAAAAATAACCTTGAAGCTGTTTGCAAAAAAATTGCGTAGTATAATTGGATGCAGCTGTAGAATATCGGTAAAGTAAGTTTCTTACTTTACCGATCATCCACTATTTCTATAGAGACTATAAAGTAGCTTCAGTGGATGATTGAAAACATTTTCAAATATTGTATTATGTTTTGTATTTTTAAACTTTTATTTTAAATATTTAACATACCTCTAGTCCTCGGTTGCTCGCTACTTGATACAAGAATTAAGCGACAAGAATCCCTGAGTATTTAATCTGCCTTATGGAATCCTATTATTATGATTTTAGATGCCTTTCTTGCCTAAACCATTCGATTAACTTTAAATATTTCTTTATTTTAAGTAAATTTTAGACTACAGAATATGGATTCATCTATCAGGAAGCAGTAAATCAATTTAATAGTGAAAAAAACAGGATACCATGCATGGCCCCCATATCAAATGTCACCTATACACATGCATTTCTTGCGCCTTACAAAAAAAAATAAAGACAGAAGTTTTTTAGTTAAAGTTCTGTTGAAGTTTTCCAAAAATATTTCTTCGAATTACCACCCTCTCATGTGAATGTGAAATAAACCATTTACGTCAGCATCTTATCTCCCGATCAGCGGCTCAGCTATCAAAGTGGATGATGATTCACCACCCTACACTCATCTGCTCAAACTTCGTGTAACAGTGTATAACATGAACTCCAAAGAATCAAAAATATATAAATGGGTTATTGTCCGCGCGACTCATTATCTAGCTTTCATACAATTAGATATATGAGTGGTGTGTCCCACCTGTGAGTGGATTCCTCTATATTCTTTGTTCACCGAAGCTGGAAAGTTAATTAGAGCTTGCATGTAATTTTTTAATATCAAATATTCTGATTTATAAATCTTAAAAATACTTGCATCCTCACTAATTATTGCAACTAACAAGTATCTAGGGTAGTTACTCGAGAACGTGGAGAGTTCAAGCTTGGGCGATAGAAAGTGCATTTGGCATTGACTGGATAAAGCTAAGCGAACTTCCCACATTTCGAAAATTTGCAATTTCTCTTTGGCGTGGAGCTCTGCTTCTAATTGTGCAATGGGCGCATGATGTAGCTATACTTTGTCTACATTATCATTTGTTTGATCTTTTTATCGTCTAGGCAGTCTTGAATTAATACATTTAGTATCTAAACTGAAAAAATAGCCCCTAGCTCTCATGACTAGATAAAATGTTTTTCAGAAAAAAAGAGGTGTGAGAACAAGAAAATCTAGTTGCTTTAAGTAAAATCTTCGCTACCATGACGTGATGACTACTCACGTCTCACATATTTTGAGTTTCTAGTTTCGGTAACTAGTACACTCTTCATCATAATGTTATTTTAATTTTTTCTATATCGCCTCTTGAATCAATCAGTGATAGGCATACTAACCTCAACAAAGAGAAGCATTCTATGATGTTGGGAAAAACTAAAAAAATCTCTAAATTACGTAGAGTAAAATCATTCATCTTCTTCGAAATTACTGTGTTCAATAGATTCTGAAATTACACTTTTAAATAAATTAGATCAATTAATTATTTTTATTGACTATTTTTATTAATAATCGTACATTTTATAGAAGAATTTTAACTTTTCATTCTCCAATCCATACTTTTAATAATGATTACGAACGTTTCATTATGAATTATTCTAATGTTACATAACAAAGTATTTTTTTTTTAAGAAAAAATTATCTTTTACAAATTGACTTGACAAAATATAGTTCTCAAGGGCATGTGATGCTTAAAAATTATCGACTTTACCAGTGTTAGGTTCTCTCCGCTTTTTTCCTACAATAATAAAGATTTTATCTTGAAAATTTGGGACAAGATAGCGAACATGCTAGCGGACGTTTCAGGACTCTTTTCTCATGGGCTAATTAACAAAAATGTATTTTTCTAAATTTGATTAATGTTTACACAGTGTTGTAGTCGAGACCTGATGAGCCCTGGCGCCGCCAGACTGCTTTCGTGTCGCAAAAAAAACTTTCTATTCAGTATTAAAATTTAGTATCAAGGATTTGGGATCAAGGCCAAGGCCAGGCATGCCCAAAATAGGTCTTATGTTGGGAGTTGAGTGTGCAATAAATTTGCAGCAAACTTTTCAATTATTTCTATAGTTTGGCTGGTAATATTAGAGGAATTTTCTGTCAATTTTAGGAAACCTTTGTGAGTTTTAAGTAATTTCCCAATAATTCAATTCTCTAAGTTAGAAACCAACTCACTAGTAAATTCTTCAAGTCTTCAAAATAAGTTAAGGTTTCTATGTAATTACGGCCAGCCGACTTTTTTAATAATACACTTCTGGGCAGACATTATATGACATATTACGCTCGGAACACCAGTTAGTGACATTGATTATCATTAAAATGCTTCTCATTAGTGGTCCAGTATAGAAATTTTGTCTACATTGGAAAAAACTTCCACGGTGGAAAAAGGCTTATTTGTCATACGAATTGTCCATTGATGCAATAATCAGTATATCCTCAAAATTAAAAAGATGAGGATTGCCTTTACTCTGATTTTATCCTGGACGGTTATCCTCAATTCCATTGGTGAATATACTACTACTACTACTAGTACTAATAATAAAAATTCGTTCGATCCCTGAGCCGGTACCTCTAGAAATTTTTCAATGTACCTTTACCGAGGTTCTGGTGGTTCGGAACCCACCTTAAGCTGTGTACTTGACTGCAACCCAGTCCGTCAATGATGGGGTAAAAACCAAGCTTTGTCCAATATGTCTGGGCAGATTGCTCTCATCAGATCACTTGATTGCATTATAAAAATGCGTCCGTGACTGATGATTTATACCGGAACAGCCCCATGCAAAAATGATCAAATAAAAAATCCAACTCTAACCAAAAATGCCTTCGACACGTTGGGCAGTATAAGCCTGTGACAACATTTCAACAATGAAATGTTTTTTTTTATAATAATAATAATGCTGCCTCTCTAGCTTATCGCGTCTCACTAGACGGAAAATATAGAGTTTACGTAGTATATTAGGAGATTTGAGTTGATTACGTATGTATATATGTGACAGAAAACGTTAAGTGTCCACACCTGAATTAATTAATTCTTTTACCGGTTTGAAATTTGACTAAAAAAAACTTCCTTTGTTGCTACATTATTTTACCAACCTAAAAACTACTTATCACCCGGTTGTCGATCTACAGTGATTTGAATTTTTTACCTTTTTACAGGATTGTTCCTACTCATATTAGCGTAACTTTCCTCAGGATAATCTAATGGGACTTTTATTTTGCTGTTTTAGAACGTTTTTTTTAAAATTAATTTAAGAACATGATAACCGTTTTTTTTTATTTACATTTTCGTGTGTACTTCCGAAAAGAGGATATGCCCGATTTTCTTCGCACTCCGTATATTTATGTATTTTGATGCGCCGATTACGAATATGATAGTGAAAATTGGCTCAAAATTTATTTTTATGGTGAAATCATCAAAAAACCTTTAAAATGCTGTAGAAGAAACAGTACGACTTTTATTATTGTTGCGTCTGAAACAACAATCTTATTATTTGCAACGTTTTTCGATCTTTTTTTCATAATAAATACCTGACAATAATTGAAATCATACTAAAAGCTTGCATATTAAAAATGAAAAATTGCATTGTTGCATACGCATTTCTGAAATAAATATATTTGTTATGCCTTCTTAATCAATAGGAAAGGTTGTGAGAAATAATGACACATACCATATATTGAACAACATGCAAGTTTTAATTTTCTGTTATTTAAACGTTGATGTTTCGTAATTACGTTTTTAATACTGTCTGTAACTCTGTTTCAAAAACTTGAATTTAACAACTGGCCTTAAAGTATTACATCTATGATGCTGCGGTGGCGCAATTGGTAGCGCTCCTCACATGTAATCAGGAGGTTTTTGGTTCAAACCCAGCCCGCAGTGAATTTTTTAGAATCTATTTTTCTCACTTTTTCAATTAATTTCGTATAATAAAAATTGATTATGATATAGTAGTTCTTCTACTTATCAACCGTAAAATACAGAGGCCTCTGTCGTACAAACATCAAATAACCACTGGTATTAGGCCTCTAAAATAATATTCTATTTAATACTTGAAGTAATATTTAGATTAGAAAGATTCAGATTTTTAATTTTGAGTAAATCAAAAGTTTTCATCAATTTTTCTCGGAAAAAACTATTTTTTATTGTGTCAAAATTTGTCAAGTGAGGCACCTATTTTTTGATGATCAAGTTTTTTTTTCAGAATGAACTTTATTCGGTTCCAAGAATAAATGAAAAATACCATTGGAGCGGTTTGATGAAATTAGAAGTTTTACCAAATTTATTGTTAATAACATTTTATTGCACGAATTTTGTTATTATTTATTTTCTATTGATTCGTTAAATGTATTTTGCTAATTTTTCAAATGGTGATTGCAACCTGGCCACTTCGTTGATACAGGTTTTTTATTTTTACAATAACTGTGATTTGTTGAAAATATAAACAATTTATTTAAACAAATGCAAATAAATATAACTTCTCTATCTAATTTTTTATTTTTGATCATCGAATATTGATCTTTATTTCATTATGCACTGCATGAGAAAAGAAATACATGAAAACTTTCATCGTGTCGCATGTTATTGCTTTTTTTTGCTCGCCACTCAGCGCACGTCGCCCATGTTTCGCATGCCGCGGCGCAGTGGGGTCAAATGAAGTGTCCGTGACCCATTGCTTATGCACATGTAATTGCTTGTGTTGAAGAAATTTAATTTATCTACTAAATCAGACCCAAATTATGCATTTGCTTATTACATTTTTTAATATCAATTAAAAATTATTTAGTATTAATAAAAATAACTATAGATAGCTACTAGCCAGACTTTAGGAATTCATTTCTCTGGAAAACGGAAATCCATTTGTTAAAAAATCGCAAAACAATCAATTTGTTTATTAAATTTGTCTACACATATAGCCTCTATTTTTTAGAATTTATATTGAAATTTTTTTGATTCAGATTTCCACTTAAAAACACACATCTGAAGTAGCTATATATCATTTTTACTAAAAATCTAACTTTTGTTGATTCATTTGTTTATACAAATTATAAACAATTTTTTAAATATATTATACTGCTGGAATCCATTCAAGACACGTTTGCCAACTAATTGTATGTACTTTCGCATAAATTGGATAAATTTCCACTGAATGGCATCTTCGAATTTTTTTAAACGAATTCTTATTGTTAAATAAAAAAAATTAAACACCTTTTTTTAAATATGCTTCAAAAACTTTGTTGGAAATTTCAGAAGCTTTAATGAAAAAAAAATCGGAAAAATAGTGTGGGCTGAAAGTTGATTTGTCCACGGACACCTCATTTGGCCCCACTGTGCTACGGCACGCGCGACTTGGGCAACACTCGCTGAATGCCAAGCGAAAAAAATTAATTAGAAACATTACATTCGTTCAATTTGTTTAAATAAATTGTTTATATTTTTAAAAAATTACCGTTGTTGTAAAAATGAAAAATCTGTATCAAAAGAGTGTCCAGGTTACAATTACCATTGAAAAATTAGCAAAATACATGCAATGAATCAATAGTGAATAAATAATGACCAAATTTATGCACAACAATGTCATGAACAATAAACTTTGTAAAACTTCGAATTTCAACAAAAGCAGTGAACTTTAATTTTTATAACAAATATTTTCAATATTTTCAATGAATGTCCGAGAAAAGCGGGCGAAAATAAACATGTACAATGGCGCGGTTGATGTAATGACTTCAAAAGAAATCGAGGAGTCTCCATTAGGTACCACAACCAAAATCTTAAAATGTTATAGACTAAAACTTTTCTGAAATTCAGTTCTTTACGCGATAAGTCAGATTATGTTCCTTTAAAAATAAATAAAACAATTTCATTCAATTATTATAATGAATCCTAAATATTCAAAAATTAAAATTTTTAAATTCAGTAAATTTCACTTTTTAATTCGAAGGTTATTAAGGAAATAAACCCAAGATTTCTTTCTGGTTTGAACCTAAAATTCGCTAAAACAAATGGAATATTTTTAAGAAAAAACTTATTGCTGATTTTTATAATTAAAATAAAAAAATGTTACTTCTTTACATAGAGCTCTTAAAAAAAGAACCACCTTGCTGGTAAAGTGTTTTGGATTAATCAGTTCGAAGAATTGAGATTTACCACTTGAGAGAAAATCTTTGACCTAAGAACTTGTCGAAATCGTACAATAGGGTGGCTCAAAAAAGCTTTTTTTCAGGGGGCAACGATCCCCCCAATTTCATTCCAAATCCGAAAAAAGAAATCCAGCAATTTTTTCGATTTTAACAGGTTCCGATTTTGACTTGAAGTTTCCCATGTAAAATGCATGGGGACAAATCACTTTTTTCAGTTCTTGCAATAATTTTTTAGTGTTTGAAAAAATGTGACGAGAAAGTATAAGGATCTATTGAGAATTATCCAACGTTGAATTTCATGTATCAGACATATGGATTTGACACCCCTAACACACTCCCGCTAGTACCTGCAAAATACCCTTAAAACAAAAAAGTATAATATGAAATATGAATATGAATTCGATATGAAATCGACCTTTTGAGCACTGTATTCTGGTCTGTTTTTACTTAAAATTATTAATATTGGTCTAGTGAAACATTTATTATCATTGGTTAATTAATTTTTCATTGTGTAAACAAATGGAATTGAAACAAGTGGAATATTCAATAACATTAATTCATTAATTTTTAATTGTTTAAACCAATGGAATTTGTTTAAATATTTTTTATGCATTTTTTTCCTAAAAATGATTACTACTTATCTAGTGGAATATTTATTAACATTAGTTCATTCATTTTCCAATATTTAAACAAATTAAATTTATTTAAATAATTTCATTTCGATTTTTGTAAAATAAAAATTATTACTGTGGGTCTCGTGGAATATTTATTAGTGATAATTATTAGTAATGATTACTAATTAATAATTATTTTAATAATACTTAATTTATTAGTAATATTTAAGTAATAATTATTATTAAAAAAATTTTAAGTAAAATTAATCAAGCAATGTTGATAAATATTCCACTAAAGTAATATTAATATTTTTTAATTAAAAAAAAATTATTCAAAGTAATTTCATTGGCTTAAACAATTGAAAATTAATGAACTAATGTCAATAAATATTTCACTAGACCTATAGTAATAATTTAAAAAAAAACGAATTTTCGAAAAAAAAGTTTAAACAAATTCCATTTGTTTAAATAATAAAAAATAATTTTTTTAATGTTAAGAAATAACCCACTAGACTAATAGTAATAATTTTTATGGGAAAAAACGAATTTTCAAAAAAAAATTATTTAGACGAATTCCATTTGTTTGAATAACCAAAACTTAATTAACTAATGATAATAAATATCCCGCTAGACTAATATTAATAATCTTAGGTGAACAAGACAAAAATACAGTGTTCAAAAGGTCGATTTCATGAAGAATGGACATTTTTGGTTTTAAGGGTAGTTTTCTGGTACCGGTGGGGGTGTGTTAGGGGTGTCAAACTTATATGTCTGGTAGATGAAATTCTTCGTTGAATAATAATTATTTACAGGCCCCCATACTTTCTGGCCATATTTTTTCAAACTCTAAAAAATTATTCTAAAAACTCAAAAATGTGAGTTTTCCCCATGCATTTTATATGAGTAACTTCAAGACAAATCCGACACCTGTTAAATTTAAAAAGAATAAAATTAGGGATTTTTTGGGCGATATGGAATAAAATGGGGGGTGGGGGTTGTTGCCCTCTAGCATATAAAAAATTTGTTATGCATTTTTGGACCATCCTATTGTAGAATCACTAAATCTGTAATTCACAATTATCATATCCGAAGACAAAATTTCTCCAGATTAAACAAAATTGTACTTTTCCGCACAGGATTTTGGAAATAAGTTACAGACGATGGTTACCAGAACGAGAGTGATGAAATTACTTTGTACCGGATAAAAGTTGCAATTCAATTATCCAGCAATTTTAATTCTAGTTATGATTATCCAATTGGATGTTACATGCGTGTCACAAGGTTACATATCGAGAATTGGCTTCAGTTCCAAGACACGTGATAATTCGAAACACACCTTGAACTTCAATTAAGTTTTGTTAATGTCGTTTTTAATTGAATTCACTTGTGAACAAATAGGTTTAAATTTCTATGTAAATTCCTTGCATATGCGAACTCCCTGAAGGCAATGGTAATGGTTGAGTGCTCAGAGCTGGGCACTATTTTACAAAAATTGTATCGGAGGTATCTGAAATACAAACTACATTAAGACAAAATATATTTGAAATACTTCACGGAGAAAATTCAATTAGCTTATGTAGTTCAAATATAGCAACAAAATACAAATGAGTATTTTTAAATATTATTCGAAATAAATATCAGAATTGTATTTTGTAGTTATGGTATTTTGTGTAATTTCTTTAAAATGCATTCTAATATTAGCATATCAAAATTATATTTAAAAATTCTAGAATGTATAATAAGTCTAGGAATTTTATAATGAAAGAGTGGGAGTGTAAAGGAAATTTGAGGAAGGGGTAAGGGTTGAATCCTACAATACTGTATATATAGTTGCGCAGTACCATTACGTTGTACCTGAGGCTGCGCAGTACAGTCATTCGGTATATAGGGCTGCGCATTAGATATTCATAATGCGTAGAGATGCGCAGTCAGTTCTGAATAATATAATTATGCACGGAAGACGCGTGTGGTATACACGTATGCGCAATAAAGGCCTACTACATGTAGTGCTGCGCAGTTGATGTATATTTTACGCCCGGCTGTGCAGTGAAGGCCTCCGATGTGTAGAGATGCGCATTACGGTTACATGGCTTCTACAGATGCGCAGTACAATCTTGCAGTACATACATCTGCACAGTACCCTCATATGTCACATTAGGCTGCACAATAGAGTTCCTTAATGTGCAGGGATGCATAGCAGAGCTCTGTATTGTACATGGCTGCGCAGTTGAGTCCGATGATGTGTAAGGTTGTGCAGTAGACTCCTACAATATTCAGAGCTGCGAAGTTGAGTCCTGTGATGCACATGACTGCGCATTAGAAACTTATGATGTTAAAGACTGCGCAGTAGAAACATGTGATGCACATTCATATGAATTATAATATTGTAATGTTAAGGGATGCGCAGTAGAGACATGTCGTTTTGTTAAAAAATCGTCCTTTTTGGTAAAAAAAATTCTATGAGTGCAGCTGACTAAAAAAGCAATCGTGATAATTATTAAGATTGTAAATGGAATTCTATGTTTGGGTAACTTTCCAACTGAGTGATAAAGAGCAAAAACTGTACCAATTCCTAAACAAGGAAAAAATCATTATCTTGTTAATGATTATCGACCAATAAGTCTTCTTTTACATCTGAGTAAAATTGCGTAGAAAATTATTATAAATAGCATTAATAAATTTTCAAAAAATATTCTTAACAGAACATTTAAAAAGATTTCGAAATAAACACAGGTTTCGATAAATTAATAGAAATGGAACGATTATAATTTTTTATTTAATTATAAATCTTACATGTAAAAAGGTGAATTAATTTTATTTAAAGTCGTAAAAAATTAGTAATTGTTGAATTGTTATTAATTTATCGAATCCTGTGTTTTTTTCAAATCTTTTTAAACATTCTACTATAACTATTTTTTCTAAATGAAAAATTATTTTAAATTTTTTCAGGTATCTTAAGAAAATTGCTGTATTATCACATTTAAGAAAAATGGGAATATTCTATTGAAATTAATTATTTAAAATAAAAAATTATTTTCAATTCTCTTCTAAATCTTAATAATAGATTAAAAATTAGTTAGGAATTATTGCAAACAACCTGGACTTGAAAATAGTCCTTATTTTGCATTTGAAATCTTTTAAAACGCGCTGAATTCCAAAAATGATAGATTGTAAAGGTTTCTATTTTTTTCATTATGAGGATTACGTATTTGTAATTGATATTAAAAGTTTCATAAATGGTTCATTAATACGATAATATTTTTTTTTAAGAATTGGAGACTGTATATTTTAAACTAATTTTATCTTTTTAAAAAATATAACATAATAGAAAAAAAGTGAAATATAAGTAACGTTCCTGATTGATGATTTCAAAATAGCAAACATTTGAAATTATTAATTGTAAATTTAAACATTTGACCCTAAATGACTTTAGTTTAAATATTTTAAAAATTACACTCTTTATGAAATAAAAAATATAATTATTAATTAATATTATCGAAATTTGAGAGTTGATACCAATTTTCGAGAGGTACTAGAATCATGTAGTTTTTAATGACCTATGGAGTTTACTTTTCCCGCTGCACGGTTGGCTGGCTCAAGAATTTACAATTCAAAACAGTCTACATGTCGCAATTGTGACCAGATATAAAAGTTTTTTTTTTTTAGAAATGCTCAGCAATCAATTTTTAAGAGAACTGTGGTTTGCTTTTTAAAATTTTTTTCACAGTTCAACAATATATAAACAAATATAGTGACAAAATTGAGAATTTTAGCATTGTGAATTTTTATCGCCAGAAAAAATACAGATAGAAACTCACTATCAGCCGGAATTATGCACATGCATTCATAGAACATAATTAATTTTAATAATATTTAACTCAATTATTAGAAACAATTTCTATAAACAAATTCTTTGTAAATGAGTTTTTCTCATAGCTGAATTGATTTTTCTGAACAAAAGTGATTCACCATTGTCTTTAAAGCCATTTATATACTTTAAGCTTTATCAAACATAAATAATATAGATTGTTCATAACAATTTAGTTAAACAAGTCTCCTAATCGGCCGCTTCCTCGTAGAAAAAAATGTTTTTTTTCTTCAATAATTATTAGAGTGACATTTATTGCGGTGACTAACCAACGAAATTAAATAAAGAATAATTTATATGATTGTTATAAACAATTTTCTTAACAAAACTATGGTTTATTTTTTTTACACGAAAAAGGACGGTTTTCCACTGAAATTATCCGACAATAAACTAACAATGATTCCAAAATTGGATATGGGACATTAAATAAAGCAATAAAGCAATAAATAAAGCAATAAAAAAAAGCAATAAAGCTGTACTTGCGTTTTTAGAAGTCACCTATCTTTCATTTGTTTTATGCAACTTCCTGAAAAAAAAATAAGGAACAAGTGAAAATAAGGTTAAAAAATTGTTTATAACAATCATGTAAATTATTATTTATTTAATTTCGTTGGTTAGTCACCGCAACAAATGTCACTCTAATAATTATTGAAAAAAAAACATTTTTTGCTACGAGGAAACGGCCGATTAGGAGACTTGTCTAACTAAATTGTTATACACAATCTACATTGTTGATGTTTGATAAAGCTTAAAGTATATAAATGGCTTTAAAGACAATTGTGAATCACTTTGGTTCAGGAAAATCAATTTAGCTATGAGAAAATCTCGTTTATAAAGAATTTGTTTATAGAAATATTTATAAAAACAATAGTTGTTAACTCATGCTAATTTTTTTTACAAATTATGACTCTTATGAAAAATATTAGCAACTAGCGTTAAACGATTTTTTCTATGATAAAAAAACACTAATAAGAATTTGTTTATAAAAATTGTTTTTAATAATTAATTTAAATATTATTAAAATTAATTATGTTCTATGAATGCATGTGCAATAATTCCGGCTGATAGTGAGTTTCTATCTGTATTTTTTCTTGAGGTAAAAATTCACAAAGCTAAAATGGTCAATTTTTTCACTATATTTGTTTATATATAAAAAATTTTTTTAAATCAAACCACATTTCTCTTTAAATTAATTTCTGAGCAGTTCTAAGAAAAAACTTTTAAATCGGTTAAGAAATACGACCTGTGGGCGATTATGAACAGCAAATTCCTATTCCAGACCACTGTGCGCCGGCTTGACCCCCTCCATTACGGGTTCCCACACATATAAATCTTAGAAATAACTTCATTTGTGATTTGAAGAGAGAGAAAAATAATAATACAAAAACCTCGGTTAATGAAATATAAATTCAGCTTTTCAAATTAAGGAAAATACATAAGTTTCAAATGCAGTATTTGTCTAAAAAAATGTTTGAAAAAACAGAAAAAGCCACATTAAGATATTTTCGAGGGGAATGAAATGGTATTGTTAATTTTTTCAATCTGAAATTTAGTTTTTTGAAAACAATTTCAGAACTATAAATAGTAATGTATTTGTTTAATCAATTGTTTAAATAAAAAAAAATATGCAATTCAACCACTATAGTACACTTTAAAATAAATTCTCCATGTAAAAACCGTATTTCGCTAAAATCTAAATATATCTCAGAAGAGGAAACTTAACGTCACCCTATTAGCACGGAAAATTCCGGGAACCTTTGCAACGTTCGAGTGGAACGTTTCAGGAACGTTCCCTGAGCGTGAAAATGTCCGCCACTCGGGAATGTTCCAGGAACATTCCACTGAAGCGTTCAAAGAATAAGTTATTGTTATTATTATCAATGAATTTCCGATAAACCGTAAGTGATAGGTCAAAATTGATGTCAGTTTTTGATATTGATACCATATTATAATGTAGTATATACGGTACTCAAAACTAAAAAATTACATCTATTTTTACCTGTCTCTTACGGTTTTTCGAGATAATTTTTATTAAAAGTAACTATAATAGAAGGTTTCCTTCAGTTCCCGGTGGAACGTTCCACTGGAAAGTTCCCAAGCGGCGGACATTTTACACACTCAGGGAACGTTCCGAAGGTTCTCGCGGAACGTTCCAGGCACGTTCCCGGAACGTTCCGTGGCATTAGGGAAGCTATCAGAGATAACGACTATAGGATAGATGTACTATATAATCTTATGAAAAATTACAATAATCTTCAGCTATATTGGTAATAAAAGTCTCAATTAGTTCACAGGGCTGCTTTTAGACATTCGAGCGCTCTGTGCGATAGGAAAAGTAGCACCCTCCTCTTCTCAGTCACTATAAAATTAAGTAAAATTTTGTGTATTTGGTTATTTCCATGAAATTAAGATAAATGTTTTTAAACGTATAAGGGGCCTATAGCGTTTGAGACTTTAAATATGAGGTGAATATGCAAGCAAGATGTTCGTTTGTAGAAGTAAACTTCTTTGAGCAAAAGTCTTTACCTAGTCGGGCTTGGCTAGCTTTTGGACAGGAAAAGGGAGGACGCTGAAGAGGCGCGATGGATCAGCAAGAAACTTTTGTTTCTCCCTCATCCATCGCTCCCTCTTCTGTATTCTTCACCTTGCATCAGATAACGCCCGTATTGTTTCAACAATATGGTGCTGATTGTCAGCAGCTTTGAATTTTTCAGTGTGTGATTGGAGGTCCTCAGTTCTTGCGCAAACTTTTAAACCCTTTTCGAGAATGGTCTACTAGATATTATGTAGTCAATCACACGCTAAACGCGGGACGCATTCTGTCTTGCTCACCCAATCTTCTTGTTTTGCAGTAGATGCAAGCGTCTTTTAGTCTGTGGATCCATCGTCAGATATAACCTTCAATTTGAATTAGCCAAAGTTCTCGCCGATCCAGAGGTCGGACTTATTTCAAGATATCCTCATGAAGGAAGGTAATCACTCTCATATTCTAGAAAGTGCCTGCTTTCTGTGGTTGGTCTGAATTTCGTTTCGTCATTTTCGTATTTTGCTTCTTCATGTAGTGGTTAAGGAAGCACTCCGGGCACATATCCAGTTTTTAAGAGCTAGCCACGTTGATTTTGAAATGCCTGATGCAAAACGTGCTAAAGCTGTGAGTATTTTCGGCAAACGCGGTATGAAGCCTCCTGTAACAGGAATAAAGCTGACATCTTAGCAGTCCAACAAGACATCCTTGAGTTGATTCGTCCACTCAATGTGGTCGTTTCGCTGGATAGTTGTGTTTCCATACAAATTTTTCTTAACACCCCAAAATCTAAGGTGATCGACGCTACTTTTCGACGCATCGTCGAATACTCTGCTTGTTCAATCGTTTTGAACCGCATTTACAACTTTTTGGTGGTTTGATGGTGTTATTTTTGTTCTCAAGAGAAGCTAGTGGAAGGGTTCGTCCGCTCTTGTAATTCCCCGCATGCAGTTATTACGTTTGCAGTATATTTACAATTGATATGGAAAAAGTGTGTCTTTTCATCCCTGTGAAAATAATACTATTTGTTCGGCTATATCATAGATTGCCATCAAACTCATATAAATATCAATATTATGAAGGTAAATTTTACAACCAATAGTTTTTTGCATGACTCTTAACCAATCTGAACAAAATTTGTAACCAAATTTTGTGCTTCAAACTGACTCCTAACCTCTGTAACTGTCGCAGAATAAGACAAGCTTCACATGTTTAATCTCAGAGATAACAACTATAGTACACATATACGAGTTAAGGAGGCAATAAAAAGTTCGTGATTTAAATATATTGAGCCTATTTACACTGTGATATTTTTGCCATGGTAGTAGAAACTATTACTCTCAGCAACCAATTTTCCGCTAGCGTGGCAAAACTGCCACGGTGGAAGTGGCTACATTGTCAAACAAATTCTTTATTAATACAATCATCAGTATTTCGTCAAACGTAAGAAGATGAGGATTGTCTATACTCTAGTCTTATTCTGGGCGGTTATCCTCCATTCTGTTGGTA
>NC_046658.1:179029289-179033211 GCF_010883055.1 Belonocnema kinseyi
TAACGGGTCCGGAGTTCGCGCGCGAACTTTCGAACCTTGGTGGTAAAATTTCTGCCAGATGTGATGTAGTCAATCACACATTGAATGCGGGACGCGTACTGTTTTGCCCAGCCTATATTTATGGCTAGTTGATGCATTCGTCTTTTGGTCTTATGATCAGCCGTTGGTTTTGTTTTACAGTTCGCATTGGCCAAAGCTCTCGCTGCATTATACACACAATAATTGATAGCCCAGAGGTCGGATTCACCGGCAAAATGTCCACGAAGCTCTTCATCCATTTCAGCCAGATCTTTAGGCTTGAGAGAAACCTTGGTGTTGATGTTTCTCCGGGTCGTAAAGCATCGCTCTTCATCTATTGGATGCCTGCCCGCGGTTGGTCTTAGTGTCGCCTCTCTTTCTTTGTTGCCGGCTTGTTCTAGCTGTGGTAGAGTAGGCGTTCCGCTTACATAGCCCCTTTTACGGAGTAATTCAGCATGGTTTCGCTGACGTTGCTGCGAAAAGTGCGATAGCTCCGGGTGTTTCTCGCACCAAAGAGCATGCAGCCGTGCCATGTAACCCCTTTCACGGGCCACACTCGCATCGTAGCACTCTAGCAAGTCGTGATTCAGTCGCTCCGTCCACCCAAAGGTCACGAGATCCCGCTGATCCATCGCATTGAATCCATTTTCATTGGCTCCCCCAGCTCTAGATTGCAGTTTCTTGTTTATTATTTTCATTTATGAGAATCTGTGGAAAAGCACTAATCAATCTTTTTTTTAAAGAGAATTGGAAACAAATATTGTTTTTATGACACATGTGTGATTTTAGCTCTTTTCGACTTCTATGAAGAATGGCTATGGTAGGGGAGCATTTTTCGTGGATCTCAGCTTTCCCCACTCTTGACACGTGGAAGCGCCATCGAATTCGCTACCGTTCTTCCTGAATAGTGCCGCTCGTAAGTTTTCTTTTTTCCCCCGCAATTAAGAAATGTATATGTTAGGATGTTTTTTTTGCGGTTCTCATTCAACAAAAACTGTTCGTTTTTATACAATCATTGATTCCACAAGTATTTGGTCAGTATGTATACCATGAAGCACCGATCCGGTACATAGTCTACTTTCATATATTTATTCGAGTGGCACTATTCAGAGAGTCTGGGTAGAAATTCTAGCGCTTTAAGCGATAACGCGATGGCGGTGATGGCGAGTGCCCAAAAATTAAAAGAGACGGCACTATTCAGAGTGGCATTATTCAGAGAGCGGATTTTATAAACGTTCTCTGATATTTAACACAAAGTTCTTTCACGCATTAACTTAAATTTATTCATTATTTTCACTATTTTCAAGCAAAATATTATCCTCTTTTTCTTGTTGCAGAATTGAGTTCACAATCCAATCGTCTGCCTCCTGAAGACCGAATTACTAATGTCCGTCACTACGGATCTTCTTCGTACTCTTCTTCTGGCAGACATTCTCCAGACACGACTCTTTCTCTTGCCATGCCTAATTTTTCTTTAAGGTCATCTCCTCCTACAGAGCCTCCTGTTCGTGACAGGTCTAGATCTCCTCAAGCTAAGCGTCGTTCTTCGATCATGTTTGGACTTGAACTTGAAGAACTTACAACTATTCGACTTATTCCTCACAAGAATCCGAATCGGATATTCGAATTTCGAAAATACATTTTTCCTTCCGATATACCAATTAAATTGAAAACATATAATGACAACCATAAGCCCATGCCAAATGATGAAAAATTTGTTTTATCAATGCGCAATGGTGACATCTTTGCAATGTTAGAATTCACACAAAAAGAAAGGTTTCTTCGTGGAATATATAAACCAATTGGTATCCGGGAAAAGCGAGCTAAAATAAACATGTACAACGGCACGGTTGTTGAATTGACCCCACAAGAAATCGAGGAATCGCCTTTGGGCAACGCGTGCGTCATCACAAAAAAATATAGAATAGTACATATGTGAAACACAATTCTTTTTGTCGTTAAGGGCATGTGGTACTTCCTCGTATCATAACATACGTCCCCAAGCTCTTTTTTTAGGGATAACAAAAAACATTATTCTGCTAAATAAAAATTGTATGCATGTGCAGTATTTTGAGGTTAGGATCGTTTTTCAGCTCTTTATCATTTCGATAATGTAGGTTTCTCTCGTGCCGATGCTCTCGGTAGCACTCGAAAATAATTATTGGAAAGAATTGTAACACACATAACTTCGAAATACACATACACATCAAATTGAGCAAAATTAAAATAACTTGAATTAACTCCGAAGAAAAAGTCCAGGGACGTCCGTTAGTACGTTCACTATCATCGATAATTTTCGAAGTATTATATGCCCTTAATTCGATTAAAAAATCTGCCTGCAGCTCGCAAGGCAACTTTTTCTTTCCTTCAAGACTTTAAAAAATACAAATTTTTTTGTCATCGAAGCATGTTCGCAAGGATAATGAAAATGACGAGAGAAAAAAGTTATACAAGACAATAAATTAGAGCATCGGTGCCAAAGCAAATGGAATATTATGAAACAACCATTCGTCACTTATTTTCAAAAGTAAAAAATAAAGCTCTAACTTTTTTTATCAAAGAAATTTTAAAAAGAAACACCTAAGCTTTCTTTTGAGATAAGAAGATGAAAAAGTACGTTGTTTCAAATATGCAAATTTGTGCTTGAATTTCGTTTTTTAAAGTCAAATGTTGTTTTAAAAAGTTCGTATGATGAAGGAAAAAGGCGTTCAAAGCTACCGCATTCGTGCTTAATTCTGAAAATGATATTTAATGTCAAATTGTATTTTTTTTATTGGATACACTTGAAAAATAATGCGTTTTGAGGTGAATAATTTACATTTTATTTAATTTTATTTAAATTCATTTAATTTAATTACATTTTATTTGTATCTTCAAAAGTTTTTCTGCCAAATTGAATTTTATTATGTTAATAACGTCTTTCATGAATCAGGCAAAAACTTTATGCGTCGTATCTTCCTAATTAAGTGGCTTTTATAAAATTAGTTTTTATTTATATAATTGTTATGAAGACGAAGACCATGGAACTTCAAATATTTTAATTTTTTGCAGTTATTTATATTTTTCTTATATTGAGATTTTTAACTTTTCTTTTCTTTAGTTTGTTAATTTAGTCAGTTATTTTGAATTCGGGCACTTTTTAATCCTTTATTTATTTCGAAGAACATGGAAATCTTTTTAAAGTTTTTTTTATTTATTATTTTTTAGGATTACGGAAAATAGGAGTTACTTATATTTTTCATTTTTCAGCTATTTTACGGTTGTTGCAATAGAAATTTTTTTAATTCTTTTGGTAGCGCATTTTATTTTTCGAAAATATTTGAATTTTAAAATAATAATTAAATCTTCATCCAAATTGTAAAATTGTTAACCAAAGGGTGTATTATTAATTTTGGTGTTTGTTTACGTGTAATGAAATTTTGAAGAAAAACATTTTTTAATAAAGAAGTAATTATTTTATCACCAGTACGTAAATTTATTTATTAGAATTAATATTTTAATTTTAGTGGAAAGTAAATGAATTGTTTCATGCGACAATCTAATTTTCAAATTCTGTTTTATGATTTCGACTAAGAATTCTCACAAGCTAAAGTTAGATGTATTTGAAATTCTGAATTTTTAACGGATTTTTAAATATTTTTTATATGGTGATTAATCAACCTGATATACAGACCTAACTTGAATATGAAAATGTTCCTGTATTGTTGCAAACGGTTCCAATTCAACGCTTAGGCATTTTTTCCAAATATACTGTACTATGGTAGATTGATCCTTTAATGAAATTACCAGTTACTTGTAAGATGTGAATATGGTTACAAAAATAAATAGGCAGTCGCGGACAATTGTCCAGGGGTGGTCCCGAAGGAATTAACCCCCAAGCGGAGGTGTGAAAACCGTGCCGAAA
>NC_046658.1:179033311-179036011 GCF_010883055.1 Belonocnema kinseyi
TATAAGAAACCAGCAAAGTTGGCAATAAATATTTTGCATTTAAAAAATTTCAGCTCTTTTAAAACATTTATTCTTTTGGTGATTTTCAAAATTCCAAGAACTATTTTTTTATTATTCATCAGAGGACGCATTAAAAAAAAGTATTTGTTAAAATAAACTTCCAATACATGTTTTTCTATTTTTTTAAAATAAATGCTTAAGTTTAGTTTATGAAACCTTCCACTTTTGATTTTCTTTAAAATTTCATTAAAAGATAGTTTTCCATGTGCCATAAAAGCTCTTTGAATATAAAAATAGCATATCTTTTAGTGTTTTAAAAATAATTAATAATGCGTTTAAATTTTTCTATTTCGAATTTTGATTTGTTTTAATACGATTCTAAACTGATTTTTTAAATATCAGCCCCATAAATCTGTTTTATAGGGTCCCAAAAAATTAAATCTTAAAGTGAGGTAATAATTAATGCAAATTCGAGAAGTGAACAAAAAGTTCAAAATTGAAAAAACAGTAAATATCCAGCATGAATAAAGTAGATAGTTATAAACAGTCATAATTTGTTCAAATAATTATTTTTGTTAAATTACATCCATTATTGCCTCACACTAATTAAAAAGTGAATAAAAAGTGCAAAACTATAGAAAAAACTGCAACTTTCTAGCATTAATGGCAGAGAATATTGTTATAAATAATAATAAATTGCTCAAAAAATTAATTGTTTTAAACTTAATACATTATTGATTTGCTCTAACTGAAATGTTGATAATAAGTTTGATTGAGAACCTTTAAAACAGACTTCTTGTTCATGATGTAACATAGAATTTCTGATTTCACAAATTGCCTAGGCATTGTTAATAATGTTCGACCTGACTCAAGTAATGAATATATATTATTTGAATGACATTTTAATTAAATTTTAATAGTAATTTAATCTTAATTATTTTTAAAAACTTTGTCCGACGGACAGGTATCCATTTGAACAACCTTATGCTTGCACTAATGCAAGTAACTTTTTTTTTAAACTGAAAGTCTCATAAAATTGCACAGATCGAATATGAAAAACTTATTTATTAAATAATAAATGGTAAAAATAATTTTCAAGAAATCGACTGTTACGAAGATCTTTAAAATTTAATAAGCTTATATTTTAAAAGACGTCAAAATCAAATAAAAATTGTAAATTAAAAATTGATGATACTATTCACGACTATTTTAAGGCAGAAGGTTTTCTTTTTAATGGTGCTGCAAAACAAAATTTTGATCCTATATGTATTTATGCGTAAAAACCAAGGTTAAATGTCAATTATTATGTTATTTCCTTATGAATAGCGAGTAAAACTTTGTTGAATTCTGTAGGTGTTCGCCAATTTATCAGGCCCATCTTTAAATTTATGAAAATATTCAATATCAAGACAAGATACCTTACCTTCCTTGTTCCAGGAATTATAAATAATGTCTAGATATTATGTACAATTACTAGGCAATTTAATTAATTAGTATTCAATTAAATAACTTTCCTAAAATGGCCAGGCATTATATAAATACATTAAATACTCTGCCTGTAACATATATGTGACATTCCGCGAGAAAAGGGGCCTCAGAATAAAAAAATCGATTTTAAGATTTTTGATGATATTGATAGCTTCAAAATAGCTCTTTTATATTAAACAAGAATTACAATTACAATTTAGTCCACCCCTTTCTCATTCATTTCCCTGCTCTGTGTCTGTGTGACTCAAGAGCTCATGTGACTCGCTGAACGCGGAGCGACAAGATGTTTTCAAAAGTGGAGGGGACGAAGTCCGGAAAATTGGCCCCACTTGCTCAGTGTCTGGCTTCAACCGTTTCTTTAATCGCTTCTACTAAAAAATGTTCCTATTAACCCTAAGGTCCCTTTCCTCGCAAAACGTCACATATATTCCAAGGAGACTTCAATAACCACCCACTGTTGCAACAACATCACGAGCGAAGGTTGCTAATACTTTTCCTTTTTCGTTTGGCATAGGCCCAAATGAACTTTTTCCTTTTAAATAAATCGGTGTATTCTCTCTCCGCTATTTTACATCGTTTTCTCAGTTCTCCACTTTGATCCTCAAGTCCTCCCTAATACCTTTCATCTGCTCCTTAAACTTCTCAACGTCTTCCCTCACTCCCCTGATCAAGCCCACTAGAAACCTGAGAGCATTTTTTTCCGACTGCGCCACAATTGGAAGGGGGGGGGGGGGTCACATACGCGTACATAGGCTTTCTTTAAACGGACTCTCTACCGCACTTTTCTCCGAACTCTGTTGGCTGTCTCCGGGTCACGCACTGCTGACTGTCGTGGCGTTTAGAAAATATCCTCCTTTTTAAACCCACTGACAGCACTGCCAGCACTTTCGCTAACCACCTCGCGCTCTCACATATCCGGTTTTTTCGTTGGTAACTGGGAGCGCTCCATGAAGCAGTACCTTTAGTAACCCACTAATGTCGCCCAAGATTGTTGCCGACTCCTACCCCAAATTTTTACATTATGTAACTTTACTCAACCCCACACAGTCCTTGCAGAGAGCCCTTTCTTTTCCTTAATATCCACTAACACTAGGCGAATGATCCTTGTTCCCCATCAAAGGCCTACACTCCTGACCACAAACTCTCATGATCCCTTGCTAACCTAACCTCACTTTCTCTTTTTACCGAAATTCCACATCAGAACGACGCTCA
>NC_046658.1:179036111-179044863 GCF_010883055.1 Belonocnema kinseyi
CCATCAAAGGCCTACACTCCTGACCACAAACTCTCATGATCCCTTGCTAACCTAACCTCACTTTCTCTTTTTACCGAAATTCCACATCAGAACGACGCTCAAAATTAATTTTAACCGCACTCATTCATCACTCACAACCGTATTTACCTTGAAAAAAAATAATCATCCGTTTCTTGTTGCAGGGATAACTTCACAGTTTGAGTGTTTACCAAATGACAGACCCATTCCTGATATTCCGTGTTACAGACTTTCGTATTTTCCTGATCTAATAAATTCTCCTGAAAGGACCTCCCTCCTTCCAGCCCCAATTCTCCGGCCAGGTCTGCTGCTTCTGCAAAGCCACCACTTCATGCCAGGTCCAGGTCTCCTGTTGCTGGGCGTCGTTATTCTCGCGTACTTGGATATCAGTTTGGAAAACTCAGATTTATTCCTCCAACCGGAGGACGATATGTTTGAACAACATCTACTGGAGACGTATTTGCAATATTGGTGGGTGATAAGCGTCTTTGTGAAATATATTCAACAAATTATTACTATGGAGTACGATTGAAAATAAACATGAACAGCGGCAAGGTTAAACACATGACCGCAGAAGAATACGAGGAATCTCCCATCGGCAAGAGACACACAATCTCAACGAATTTTAGAATAGTAAATGTGAAAAACTGGCCTCAACATCATTGATTTAATTTTTTTAAACGTAGAACTAAAATATAATATTGTTTGTGATCCAAATTCGGATTGAAATTTTACAAGTAAGTGGTAATTAGAATAAAGATTCAAAGTTGTATGGTAATTGGCTGTGATCAAGGGATTCATGTATTTATGTACCTATGTTATCCTAATACTTGAATCTCTTGATCAGAGTCAGTTACAGACACGTAAATAATAGATAGACCATTTTTTCGACCAGAATTGCATGTCTCGGGCAATTATTGAAATTTTTGTAGATGAAAGTCAGACACAACTCACAGGTGAATTAATTCCTGCCTCGTGAACATAAATACATACAGACTTTCTTTCTTATTCTAAAATATTTTTCTATCTACGCTAGGGTCGTATATCCTGTGTTTCAAAAATATTATAGGTAAATCATCATAAGCCTATATTAATTTCCCTCCTAAAATATTTCCAGAAGGGATTAAAAGGAAACTTTTTTAAAATCTGCTTCTGAAAAAATACTGGGACATGGACGAAAGATGGAAGCTTTGAGAATTACAACACATTGTCTCTTTAATGTAATTCTCATTTACTCGTAAAATTTTGATCCTTCTTCGGATTGCAAACAACTTTATATTTTTATTTGAACTCTTTCTTTAGTTGAATTGATAACATAGAGATATGTCGTTTACATTTATAATTCTAAAATTCCTTGAGTTTGAGTGTCGGTTGCCTATAGGAATTTCCTCGCATTCTTTTTGCGTCAACTGTTCAATTGCACCGCTGCGCATATTTATTTTCACCCGTACTTCGTACCCAGATCGCACTGTATATTCCACGTAAAGCTGAATTACTTGCCAAGATTCCATGTACGTCACCGGTCCGTGTTGTTGAAACATATCCTTCATTGGTTGGTACTGGACTAAGGGCATTACGTCGTACTTTCACTTGAATTGGTTTATCGGCTGGTAAACTGTATCTTCGAATTTCAAATAACCGATCTGGATTCTTGTAGGTAATAAGCCGAATAAGTTCAATATATCTAGGTTGGAATAAGAGTACAGTCTACGCGTTATCGAATTTTCGGCACTAGCCGACAAGAAGGTTGCATGTAGAAGATGCCGTCCATCCTATTGTCGATATCACAACATTTAAATTTTGAACGAAACCACGAAAAATACAAAAAAAGTTTCAGAGAGAAATTGTAGCTGTTGAAAAATGCTACAAAATGTCGTTTAACCATTTTCTAATTAGACTTGTAATTTTCTTGTTAATTCCCGAAAGGAATATGCAGCAAATTCAAAATTCCAATATTGCGCTAGTCACATGAGATTCGTAAAGTATCTAAAAGAAGACTTGTAGGACATTTTTCTTTATCCATAAATAATATTATAAAAAGCGAAATCCTATTCTTAGCTTTTTCACGATTAAAAGAAAATTTTTTTGTTCTGTTTCAAAATTATTCATAGCCAATTTATATATTCTATTTGGGTGAACAAATTTTGTCTATTTAATTTTTTCATACCTTGTATCGTTTTCCAAAAAATTAAATTTTTTTATATCTAATTTTAGTATCACAAGTAAAACAAAAACCACGCCTAATTAAAAAAAATATATTTTTGATAAATGTGAAGCTCCTTTGGTTTAAATACCTTTTGTCTCATAATTTTGTGCATAGCTTCTTCTTCTTCCTCTTCTTCTTTATTGATAATGTTTCCTCTAAGGGTTTAAATGACTTTCATTCCTTACAATCTTTCCGCCTAAATATTAAAAAAAAATCTTATCCTTACTTTATACAATTATTCACAACTATTTACATAAGTTCTTATATCTAGTTCCTTATCTCTTTTTCGTGTAATATCGCAATTCCGGACTTATTAGCAAACGAATGAGCGAGTGATCGAAAAAGAGAATGCAAGCGAGAGAGAGAATGAGAACGAAATTACATCTTATTCTACTTATACTATTATATAACAATTCCTTACAATATTGACGCTTCTAATCTAAGCGACTTCCGTTTCCTTTTTCTTCCTTTTTTTTATATCTCCAATTCGCCTTTTTTACATGCATTTTTTCTTTCGCTTTCATTTGCTCCTCTAGCATCCTCCAACTCCTTCATCCATTCTACTCTTGATCCATCCTTCCATAGAATCTTAACCACCTTCTCTTGCCAGCTTCCTTTACCTTTCATTTCTCTCTTACATCCTTTCCGTACATGCTCCAATGCTTCCTCCTCTCATTCACATATTTTACGCTTTCTGCTCTCTTCTTTTTCCTAATATATTCCCTCCCTTACCTCGCTTCCCAATCTAAATCTTGCTATTCTAGACCTCCTTCTCGCTTCTCATCCCTTTTTAAAATACTTTGGTACTTCTGCCTTTTTATCATCTCATATCATTTATTGTATTTTGGTCCCTGAATTATCCCTTATCTTTCTATTCATTATCTTCCCCTCTCCCTTTTTTCCTATTCTTAATAGTTTACTTCAGTCCCGTCTTCTATGTCTCTAGCATTAAAGAACTCCCTCCTTCCTTCTCCCCATTTCGTCAATTCTATCGCCCTCGCTCTCCTCTCTTCTACCTCCATGAAACACTTAATCACTGACTCCCTTGCCTTTGCCTCCCACAGCTTCGTCTCAAATTTCCATGCCTTCTTTCCTGCTCTAATACATAATGTACCCCTTTGCTTGTCTTTTCTCACCATATATCCTGGCGTCCTCTAGTCTACTCCTAGTGTCCACCTTATATACCTTTTTTTAAACTCTCAATATCTTCCCTTTCTTTGCATTTCCATATCCCTCCTCCATAACCTTAAACCGACCATTCCCCATGCCTGTTTCATTACCCTGGCGGCTTTTTTATCGTTTCTCCTATATGCGGTCTATGGTTTCCATTCGTTTGCAAGATATATTCCAAATATTTAAACTCTTTTACTTTTTCTAACTTTTTTTTCTTCCATCTTCTCGTCCATTCTTTCTTTCTTCTTGTGCCTTTTCTAAACCGCATTATTTTTGTATTTTCTACATTTGAATTCAGCTTTTTCCCATCTAAGTATTTCTCTAATTTTGTAATTAAGCCCGCCATCCATTCTTCATCCTCTGCCATCAACACTATGTAGGCTGTGTATACCAGTGTATATATATATATATAAATATATATATATATATATTTTTTTCATTTCCTATCCTGACTCCTCCCCAACCTTATTTCTGAGACTGTCTTTATTAATCCCGATCTCATTCCCTTTTTTACGATAATTTTGTCTATTTCGCCTCGGTCAGTGGCTCTATCTTTTCCCCTTTAACTTCTTTCTTCAATCTCTCCGACAAAACAGTTACATATACTTGATACAGTATTGATATCATCGTCACACCCGTATACTCTTTAATCTGCTTTCCCTTGCCTTTCTTCACTATTGGTATGACTACTCCTTCTTTTTATAACTCTGGCCACCCCTCTCCGCTCTATAATTGATTACACATTATGCATGCCCATTCCGCTAGTTCCGTCCTCCATTTTTCCGTACTTCATTTGGAATCTCATATATACCAGGTGCCTTTCCATCCTTCATTATTCCTAACACCTTGACTATTTCATTCCTTGTTATTTTTTCTTTCTTATCTCTTTCTCTACTATATTTTTCTCCCTTTATATCTTTTCTTTCTACTTCTCCTAGCAATTAAAAAAAAAATTTCCATTCTACCATTTCAATATCTTGGTTTGCTCTTTTTCTTTCTCTATTTATGACCTTCCATACCTCTTCTTACGTCCTAGCCTTCTCCGTCTCTTCCTGAAACCTTTTATTCTCTTTCTCTTTCTTTTGATCACTTCACCAGTATACTATTTCTTTTTTTCCCCTATATTCTTCTCCATTAATTTCTGACCTCTTTTTTTCTATTTGCATTCCTCATCCCATTTACTTCTATTCTCCCTTAAAAAATTAATTTTTTCACTCTAATCCTCTTTTTATTTCTCCTATAATTTTTTCCGTCTCCTCGCCCACATTTCCCTCTCCTATTCTGATATTTCAGATTTCAAAAAAATCGGGTGGATAAATTGTTCATATTTTTATGTTATGGAATTTTAATAACATTTTTTACAAACAAAACAAAGACTATACATCTCATAGAAATATAGTCTTAACTAAATTGTTTGCCTATTATGGTAAATAATTTTCTTACTCAGAAATTTTGTTGTGTCTCGCATAGTTTTGCAAAATATGAAATTATTTATTTTTAATGAGAATTTTCACCGTCAAAACAAAAAATATGTTGTATATATTTTCCAAACATTTTTTTCCTTTTAATGTTATTTTTTATGATTCAAACAAAAAATACTCATCCCTTCAGAAAATTGTTTATAACAAATTGGTAGATCTTTTTCAAATAAACAACTTTTGTCTAATAATGTTTCTCGTAGTTTGTAGGATTCTTTACATTAATTGGAATAAATTATTTTCAAATAAAATTGAAAATAATAGGAGATAACATAATTTGATTTATCATGGATTCAACGTCAGGGTTAAGAATTTTTAAATTTTTTTGCTTTTTTTAAAACTTAACTTCAACTTATATAATATTTTCAAATTCCATACTAACCAAAAAATTGAGCATGAATTGTCGATTATGTGTGGTATTTGTAACTCACGAAGGCTCACGAGGTCACATAGCTCTTTCCGGAATTAGATGTTTGAAAAACGATCACTCGTGTCAACAAATAAAAGTTCTCGCCTTGTTCTCATGCACACATAACTTATTTACCCAAAAAACTTATTTTAATTAGAAGTGCACATACGGCAAATCTCAATAATTGATAATTAAGTATTCTTTCATAACGTTAAATACGATTATAATTATGTGTTATAAGCCTCCTCCATAATTTCGATTATTAAACTCATTAAATCTTTCAAACATTCAATCCTGGAGAGGCGCTAAAAATTAAAATTTATTTTTATAAATAATTTTTTTAAATTTTATACTTGACTCGCGTCTTTTAGTTCTCGCACTTCGCCCTCGGTCTATGTACTTCCCCCACATTAGTTCAGACACTATTTTAAATTGAGGGTCAAAGCATCGACAACTTTAATTTGAATATTGTGAATTCTCTTTTGCTAAAGCTTCTTCTGCGTTAACGAATATATTCTCATCACATATTTCATGCTTCAGAATCGATTTGGTCAGAATGCGAAAATTTCTACCTAATGTTCTACACTATTATATCAAATGTATATTACATTTATTTATCTACCTTGAGCTAGAATTTCCTATTGAGATATTGCAAAATAAAGTCCAAATTTTATTTATGATTATTAATTTAACATTTGTTTCTTATTTTTCACGTATTTTTATTTTAACCTGCCCTAAAAAATGTATAATTACAATAAATTTACATTAATAAAATTCATAATTTGCATTGGTCTTGAACCAAACATATTCACCGCGCCTTGTTTTTATAATTTGAAAAGGGCGCATCCTGTACAAAAATAATGATCAAACTCTTTCTTGCAACTTGTGTCGTTTTTCCAACAATTTAATTGTAAATGTTGTCCTTCGCGAGTGAAACAGAATCTATGCGTCCTATTAAAAATTGATTAGGAATAGATTTGTAGATCTTCTTTAAATGCAAATTTTTTGTCTATTCATGTTTTCCCTCTCTTTCATAGTTCAACCGCATTATGAAATTTTTGATTATTTGTTATTTTTCAAGCTATCAAAATTTGAATTTTCCATTTTGCAAGGAAATTCAAATGCTCTCATGATAATTTTATAGGGCTTTTAAAAACCAACGTTTTTCTTCTCTTTACTAATTTTGACATAGTGTGATTTTAGACTTAAAATCTTTATTTTTATCCTGAAACTGTGTGACGAACTGCGACTTCATCCCATTAGACTTTCAAAAATTATCCAGTATGTAGTCCGCAACGTCAACAAAGAAAACGACACACAGACAGGCACCATCGTAAAACCTGTTTTTTCGAATTTAGGGATTTCAAAACGTGGAGGTTTAAAGAAATCCACAATACTCATTTTCACATAAAGCTAATACCTTGGCATTATTAAGAAAATGGAAAAAGCGATGCACCCTTATTTCTGTATTTAAAACGCTATATTATGTCTTTTAGGATAGTTAACTTAGGTTTGATAAAATCTTTAGTTACCATCCTAGGTATTTTTTCATAAAATAGCAAATATTCTAGTGGGAAACAAATTAAGAATGTGTTAAAGACGTCTTTGGGACATCCCTAAGGCATCTTTTATAATACGTTTTTTGGGCATCCTAGGGATGTTCTTAAAACGTCTAATGTCAGTACGGAAGATGTTCTGAAAACGTACATGTCTTTTGGCTCAAGTGATTAAAACTGATCTTTCCAATTCTTTTAAAATATTTTGTACAATGCATGCTAATTTTTACAAATTATTAGTTTGTCGCTATAGTACAACCTACAAAAATTTTTGTGTACACATCGGGTTAACCTAAAACATTATCTAAATGGTGATATCAGTTTTACCGAATTTAACAAATAAATTTTTTCCTTGAGACTTACTGTAATGAAATGTCAATATCTCCGAAGGACACACTTGTTGCCCGCATGCTGTCAGATAACAACTATATGATATTATATAGACTAAAGGAAGCATTAGCATATTTCTTAGTTACATTGTTAGTCAAACTGTTTATTTATCTATTAATCAGCTTTTCCTCGTAGAAAAGATGAAGATTGCCCATACTCTCTCAATATTTTTGGCTTGTATCCTCAATTGTATTGGTGAATATAATAATATTATATACATATAATTTTAGGTAGGGTAGACCCGGGAAAGGTATTCTTATTAAAAATTGTGAAAGCTGTAGTATAACAGTAGATTATCTACCAGGCAGCTAAGTTAAAGTTTATATGTGGATGCAGAATTGAACCTCCGAACTGAAGGCGAGGGTGATAAAATGGAATTGAAGTATAGTACAACTTTACTATCATTGTGCATACGATACTTTATTTGTAATAGCACGGGTTAGGTCCGTCTCAGGATACCTGATTAATAAATTCATGTCACGGCCCTGATCAGTTCCGTTTACGGTCTAAATAGCCATCCCTAATTATTAACCAAGACAGTAACCGTACTTGCGGAAACTTCAAAATTGTTAAAACCTTTAAATATTATCAAAATGTCAAATGTAAGATTTTTGAAAATAAAAGAAGAAAAATTATTGTTAGAATATTATCGTCGATGTATCATAGTTTATAGTAATTTAACTAGTCATTTTATGAATAGTCAAAAAAATATTAATATACCAAATAATAAAGTGAATAATTATTTCCTGCAATGATTTTGCGTAAATACAAATTTAAATTTGCGCGGCACTGGGTGTCGCACCAGCTGGCACCCCACTGGTATTCACGCGTATTTCTTAAGATCTCTCGTTTTCTCGCCGGCGAATAGCATATATTTTACATTATTTAATCTGTGTTAAAAACAATAGATTTCCATCAAACTACCTGTTTTGTAGTAGCTTTACAAATGTTCGATTTTTAGCCCAGATTAAATATTGATTATTATATTTATCTTCTTTTTCAATAATGTTTCTGTTTAATTGAGTCTTTTCTATGAACAAAAATGTATAGAGCAGCAAAAGGGCGGTTGGTCTGCCTATTTCAGATAAATTACATTTAATTAATTAATTCTCATCTAAATTTGTATTGGCTTTTCCTACTAAAACCCAAAATTTATTACATTCTAATTAAAAAATAATAAATTAAGGAATTTTATAGGAAATTTATACGGCCCGTATACGGGCCTTACTTATTTTTTAGCACAGGAAAGGTTACCTGAAATGGACCGTCTACGGTTGGCTAAGCACGGCCCTTCTCATTCCTAGCGTGATGAAACAACATCAGGTACTGATAGGATTTCCGCATCCGGTCCTTTAATAAAATAAGGCAACCTCATCAGGATCTGGTAGTGGGCTGATTTATATTTTTATACGAGGTGTACCCACGCGCGTGTCGCGACGTTATAATTCGAAAATCCACTTCGTAGTTTAACATAGTTTTAAAATGAACTCTTCTCACACTTTTGTTCACTTTACCTAAAGAT
>NC_046658.1:179044963-179051785 GCF_010883055.1 Belonocnema kinseyi
AGGCGTCATTTGAAGGATCAAGCTCGATGAAAATGGTTCACATTAGTGAATACTAATGCCATCTCTTAGAATTTTCAGGTACTTATCAGACTGCCTAGTAATTGCAATAAATATTCGCTTATCATAAAAGTGAATACATCGGAATTAAAGGCTCATTTAAGGCAATTGCATGACCTCCGGCGAAATTTTTCAAAAGCAACCTCTATCACGAAAGAATTACTCTAAAAATAGCTATGCGCTGATCTGAACTATGCCGAAAAACTTTGAGAAAAGCGCAGGAGATTATAAACGGTCAAGTTATCGTCAATGATACAAATCGAAAATTTGCTTTGCGCTCGCCAAAATGAGTACGAACTGTGATTCCCGCTCTTTGCAGAAATGTTACTTCCTCAACAGCCTTTGCCAAAATGGACTTCAACGATACGATTTTAGCATCCGAGGAGTTGTAAACAGTCAGAAAAAAGATGTTTTCCGTTTTCAATTGCAAATTGGGGGGCAAGCAAGGGACGATAATGTAAATAGCACCGATTTTGCCAATGGCTTTGTGACTTCCAAGGGCATTGTTTATTTCGACATCGTCTTGATAAAACAACAATGGAAGAACAAGTTCACCACCAGCATCAGCGTGTACAGACTTCCAATGCTCGAATTGAATGAGACTGAATTTAAAGGTCGAATATTTACGAATCTCAGAAGTGTAAGACTCTGCACTTTCAAAATTCCCTGCTACTCAAAAAACTTCTTCAAAACTTTTCGCGAAGGGATAAACTGTATAAAAACCGACTTTTTGACTTATTCTTGAGGGTTCTCTAGTAGATGCTCGTCATCATCATCTACTTCTAGTTCTTCTGGTTAAATGTATGTGCCTATCCGATTAAAATGTCGTGAGCATTTATCTTCTGTTATAAAATTTTAAAATATATTTTGCAGAATTCAAAGCATTGCTTTAATATTAGCTAAATTGTTGGGAAATTCGCCAAGGTCTCGCAATTGCGTCATCATGATTGTGAAAAAAATTTTTGACAAAACTTTGCTGCAGTAAGTCTTTGAAAGTATTTAACATTTCTGGAACAACTGTCCTTAGCAAATCTTTAATACTGTACAATTCAGCAACAAGTTTCTCCGTGTAAAAATTAGGCTAATCGCAGAATATGGAAGCGTCCATTGTCCATTAGACTAGCAACCAAAATTCAAATCTAAAATTATATTTTTTCGAAAAAATTTTTAATCAAATTTCTTATTAAAATACAATTACTAAAAAAAGTATTAGGCGCAAATTTTAATCTTTCCTGCCTTTTCCTAAAATGCAATGGCTGCAACAAGCGGCACTTTCGCTTTCACTCCTGCGAAAGGCACTTCCGAAATTGCTCTTTGCATCAGAAGCAAAAAATGTTGACTTTTAGTGGAATAAGACAATTTAGAGACGAAGAACAATTTGTTTAGCAGAATAACAGCTTCAGCAGGAGTTACTGATTAATAACGTCTTTTCCCAAGCGCCGACCAAAAAGACACCTCAGAATTAACCTGCACATGAACGATTAACGTTTCTCGTATTTCCTTTTTCTCTAATTTCTCTTCCTCCGTCTCTCCCTTCCGACGCATAATCAAACTTTTTGGTATGCGAGCATCACCTTCACTCAACTTAGGTGCTTTGAGATTCGACGGCAGGAGCATCAGAATAGCGCAGTCTTTTCCACCTTAAAAAGCAACAAGACAATCGGACTTTATGTGAATTCTACCAAAGTAGGAAAATATATGTAAAAACTAGCAGTCAGATGCGTCATCCAAGTGGGAAAAAATTGATCGTTTTCTTCGCCGACTATTTTTTTTCGTCCGCAGAAACTTTTCTAAAGAGAGCCTCAGATTGTACCAATTTTTCAGTGGGTCGGCTTTATTGTCGGGTAATCGTGTCATAAAATCGTAATTGGCCTGCAATTATACAGAGAAGATAACAAGATTAGTGAAAAATTTGTTAAATATTGACAGCAGCAGCTTGTAAACAGAATATAGCACTGCTATAAATTACACACAAGCTCAACTGGCCCTTGTTCAGTAAAGCATGGACATTCTTCGAGCTGCCAGAACAATAAACCACATTCTTTAAGTTTCTTAGAATTTTTGGTTTCAGCAGTGTATGCCCTTTCCAAGCTTCACATGTCTCCTCCCACTCCACAACACGCTTACGCAACAGTACAAGCTGTGGCTCAACATAAACTGAAACCCGAACCGCAGGAAAATAGATTTTTTGATCACATAAGATAAAAAAAAAGTTGTTGTCCACCAAACGCTGCTTCGGTTCCATCAACAGCAGTATTATCAGTTGACTCGTCCTTTTTCAGACATAATCCAGATTGTTGAAGCAACCTTCGCACATAGTCTACGCGAGTGATTAATTTTCCAGTAGCTTTGAAGGATCCATTAGTGTCTTTTTTGGTTGGATCAAAATACAATTGGGCCTTCCAGCCAAATTCTCTATTGAGCTCCTCTGCGAGCGCCGCAAGAATTTTGTAGTCGAGCTTAAACAGTAAACTATCTCTGCTGATATTTCTACTTTGGCGTATGTTCTCTTCGATGATAATCTGAGGATACGATTGCCAATTTTTTGGCTACGTGAAGAAATTTTCCCACCCGGGTATAATCGAAAAAATTTTACACGAAATTTAATATAATTTCTCCAGCAAAAATAGCACACTCATGTGTAAATCGGCAGGGAGAAACGCTCACTTTACGCTCTGTAGTGGTGTAAGAATCACATTTTTCCATCAGGAGACGTAAATACATACTTTGTACCACCTTTTCCGAAGAATTTTATACTTCCACTAAACAAAATTTGTCTTGGAAAGCTGGGAATCGTTAAAACTAGATTGTCGACATAAAAGAAATAAAAGAATCGCAAATAAAAATTATAAATACACGAAAACCTTGTGAATTCAAAGAGGCATAAATCGCTGTCTCTCGTGGATTTAGACAAAAGAGAGGCACCCACCACTCTTCATTCTGATTGGCATACTTTGCATAAATGCTAGTGATGGGTTGTTGGGTATTCACGCGACGAAAAGTTGCTATGATTGGTGGGTGATCGAGGAATGACTATCCGTCCTAATATGCGAGGGGCTCAGTGTCTGAATGCGCGAGTATCTTCATTCGCGAGAGTCTGGATCAGCAAGATTTCTGTGTAGTAAATCAGTTTAATGTATATATGTGGGTGGTTATACACGATAATTAAGAAGAAAAAATGGTACAATGTAGGAAAAGCTTACGAAAAATGTTCAAGAGGGTGCTGCAGAAAGGCCATTTCTCGTTTCCAAACTATTTCCGCCTCCCTCTGTATAAGCAGATGTACAACATTTCTCTTAACCGGTTCGGATCCCCATGCTTTCTGATTGCAGCAAGCGCAAGCACACCATCAAATTCTGATTTCAGGTACGAACAAACATTTTGGCCCTCGTTACTAAAAAGTGCTTAATGCAGCCGGTCACTTTTTAGGCCCTCTGCACACACAGCGTCAGATTGCATTATATGTGGCAACTGCCAGGAGAACAACTCATTATATATGGTTGACGAACTAAGAATTCTGCTGCTCTGGTCTTCAATCCATAAATTGCAGCGTTTTGAGTTAAGGTTCTTACGCTATTCGATCAGTACTGATGGTTCACAGACGCAGTGAATCCTTTTCCACCTCGCCCTGGTCACAAAAGAGTGATAGGTCACGTCACGAACCTCTTTTTTCACTCGCTCTTAAAGGAAACACGTGTTAGCAACTGATCACAGAAGAGTTGTCGGTCAGCATTTCAAATACCCTTAAGAGCCATTTTTCGCAGAAGCCGCTAAAGTAAATAATTATTACAAACATACCTTGATATTGTGTCGTTCCTTTATATTTCCCTTGGCACTCACGCGCTTAAAAAAATAACCAAAAAATAAGACCGAAATGTGTTTAAGCGAAGCAAAAACATTCGCGTATACGACGATCAGCTGATATCGTTCGACTTCAGCGTCATCCAACCTCATTGCGGTGGTAACCACGACGGCTCGGAAATCGGAACGTAACTGTTACTGCGACAGACGGAACAGCTGCTGCAGAATCTATTACGGTGACATGCAGTCACTGTTCCAGTTTCGCATTAGTATTTCCGCCTGTAACCGTAACCGTAGATGTCCATCCACAAAATGATTTTTCTACAGAGCTCTTGCAGTCAACGCAGCAAAGGTTACATTGAAAACTGCACCCGCTCTGGTTTACTTCTTTCTGTATACAGTTGTAACAACGCAACATATCCGCGCGGACCACCAGGTGAATTCATAGCGCAAGCGGTAATAGATGGATTGTATCACCTAGAAAACATTCCCTTTTGATATTTCTGTGACAGTCGTCAAATTACTCCATATTCCCACTTAGCAAGGAAGGGGATTTATAAAAAATAACGCAATTTTATATGACACAAGTTATTCACAGATCGCGTACACTTGAGAGTTTATTGAAGGAAAACCTTTTTGTGTTCCATAACTGTTTCAGCTTGCTAGTAACGATATAAGGTGAGTTCAAGAGCTCTTGTGTGCCACGATGGATTGCGCGCGTATTTAGAATGCAATCCCGAAGTCGCCACCTGTAGTTGCAAATACATTTCCAAATATTTGTAGAGATCGCAAATCGCATGATAGTGTAGTGGTTAAGAATATTCACTTGCGTGCTAATGTTAATGCGTTCGCATCTCCCCCCTTGGGTGCGAAATTTGTATCGTATTATAATCGTTATAACTTGCAAATACCGATTAATTATAAGTATATTCGCAGATTTATATAAGAAATAACCGTAGGCTTATTTATTAATTAGTTTTAGCAATACTTTTTCACAATTTATAGTGCTGTCTAAACTTTAGTTCATACTCTTTACCATTAACGTAAGCTAGATATATTTATATTATTTGTTAAAGTGACATAAAAGTTTGTAATTCCACCATTGAGGAACTGTACAGAATAAATGGTAAGAAGACAAGGATTCAGAAAATTTAGAATCTGAATTCCCATTAATACGCTAATTTACCTTCATCGCAAGTTCCACCAAAGAGTATAAAAAAAACTAAAATCTATTCTGTTTAATCGACTTATGTTAGAAAATTTTAATGGAAGCATATTGAGAAAATTTGAAAAATAAAGGAACGCAAAAGAAAGAATAAAAAGAAAGAGCATAATGTGACTTTGAAGACGTAAAATCTAGTGCTTTTAATCGATTAAAAAATTTTCAGTTGTAAATATAAAGTCATTATGTTAATAGAAAAAAATTTAAGTATTGATAATGAAAATATTTATAATTATATCATTAAATCTATAATTTGTTTAAACTATATGAATTATCATCATTAAAATTACTCCACTGTTATGACAGAAAACAAAATTGAAATTTTCAAACCGAAGCACCCCAAAAAAGGCAATTTTTGCAAATTTTTATTAAAAAAATATCAATACTGATTTAAATAAAAGAATGATTAACACCCTCGTACTTACAATAAGAAGTAAAAAAAATGGTTTTGAACTTTACCGATAAGTTATAGATTTTTCTGTTCGCTCTGATCTAACGCAAGCGCAATGGGGAGGTTTCAAGCTGCTTTAGTCAAAGTTTCGCGAAAATTTGAATTGGATAAATGAAGAATTGTTCTTTTTAATACAAATTAATGATAAGAGTTTCTAGGTTATTCACAAAACAAATTAAAAGTGTCAGTAATTTATTCTGAAAACCGTGGCAAGACGAGCACGCTACAGTTATCGCTGAAATCATCGATCGTTCACGATCGAAGGTGGAGACGGAAGGTAGCCTCTATTCTCGAAACGAGGTTCGATAAGTGGAGAATGGCTGCAGACAACTGCAAATAAAGTAGAATGTATATACTTTCGATACCGGTTACGGCGTAAAGTTACTTTCGCAATTGCCTGTCTCTACTTTCTAGTCCAGGGTTGAAAACACAACTTTCGAACCACTACGTGGGCATCGAAAATCAAATTTTCTATACATGTGTTATGAAAAAATATTTTAAAGCCTTAAGGCCATTTAAACGAGCTACCTGGACCTTTAAAAATATCTACCTGAGTGCCAGCGGAGAATTTCTCAGAGCTTATCAGAGCCTGAGAATCTTCAGTATATATACTAAGATTTCTGTCAGTAGGGAGGTGATCATTTTTGACGGGTAATTTAAGTTGTTCTTTCTCAGAAGACAAAAAACAATAAATGGGAACGTTTTCGCAAGAAAATGTACCTTTCTCTCTTTTCTTAGATTTTGACCCAAAAAAATGCTGAAGAAGGATGCTGCTTCAAGAACTGAAAAATGTTTGTATCGAAAAATATGGAATTGCGAATTATTTTATTTTCAAAAATTAAACTTGAAAATCCATTCTGTAACATATTCTCTGAATTTTATTCACTATGCACATGTTTGACGAACTAACACTTGATTGAAACTAATTCGAGATGTTTTGTAAAAGGACAAACGTAATAGCGAACGGTATTTGCTCCAAAAATGCATTTTTGTTGTCGGATGTGTTCGTCCAACGTTCGTTAGAGGTCGTGACACAGTCACTTCTATTTGACATTCTGAAGTGTCGATACTGTCGATTTGTATTTAATAATAGTGACTCTAATGACCTGTGGTTATTCAAACAGACTATAAAATCATGGTCTGCCTGACTATAAAGAAAAAATTGTGGTTGGTACTTGGCACTATCTGGAACATCAAACTGACCATCTGCATTTTGACACATCAAGTTTCACTATAAACTTTTCTCTGTGTACATAAAGATTTCAATGATTGCACAGCCACACAAAAAAAA
>NC_046658.1:179051885-179052920 GCF_010883055.1 Belonocnema kinseyi
TTCCAGAGCTTTACGTGTAGTTTAATAAATTTCTGTTAATTCAGGTTAGGTGAGGTCAGGTTCTGTTGGGTAAAGTTATGTTAAATAAGTTGATATTAGGCACAATTTTGTGGCAAGTTTGTAAATATAGAGTGGTTTTTTTATGTTACCAATTTGTTTAATGTCCGAAATTCGTATCGCTAATTTCTGCCTTCTTCATAAACACGAATTTTAGGCCTAAATTTACTTTCTACTGATTCTCGTAAAACATAAACTTTCGTTCTGTCGTGGTAAAGAAAGGTACCAATTTTACCAGGGATAACCCTGCATTGGTAACCAGATCGATTAGCGGTAACAACTTTTTTCTCGTATATTGTACCTGCTATATTAACTAACTGCATTCTGCAAGATTTTGTGGCCAATTCGTATTTAAAACAGCTGATTAAATATGTGAAGCATACAAGTGCTTTTGAAAGAATAAACTACTGTTAATGCCGTATTTGTAACAGGTTGCGTTTCCCACCTAAAAATGTTGTTTTGTTAACAATCTTGTATATAAATCGTGGCTTACACTCTCATCAAAGATCCTAATTATAAAATTAATTAAGGTTAGTATCACAAATAGTGATGCTTTAGTCGAAGATTTATATCAGGGAGCGACCCTAGAATGACAACTCTCTGCACCCATCTCAGATGTGCCATGATTTATATATTTTTGACACGTGGTATGAATTTGAAAAAATCTATATTTTTATATACATATGTATCATTGCAAGTAGAAAAGAAAGCAGAAAGACCAATATGTTATTTTAGCCATTGGACATACTGGTTTTTTCAGATTACTTGACTGTATTATAACATTCATTTGTATAATATAATAATGTAATAATAATAACTCTAACAAAAATGTTTTCAACCTATTGTGCTGGAAACATCGTAGGTATGTTGACTCAGGTAGATAAAACCCAGCATTTCAATTATTTTCTCATGTATTGCTGAATTTATATTAGTTCTTGAACGTTTCTAATGGACTTTTCGAAAAATCGAACTATACAA
>NC_046658.1:179053020-179057745 GCF_010883055.1 Belonocnema kinseyi
TAGATAAAACCCAGCATTTCAATTATTTTCTCATGTATTGCTGAATTTATATTAGTTCTTGAACGTTTCTAATGGACTTTTCGAAAAATCGAACTATACAAATTGTGATATTCTTTTCAACGAATCTAATAATAATTAAATGTTTGTTCATCAAATAGACTCTGATGAAATGCTAATATCTCAGAAGGACAAGATTCACGCATAAATCTTATCCGATGAAGATTAGAGTATATTGGCTTTATAGCGGGTATCACAAAAGTCCCGGAACGCCTGAATATTTCCTCAGGTAAGATATCTTTCATGGAGGTCAAAGTCATTCTGGAAATAACTTTCAACATGGAATTTAATAGTGATCTTCACTTTTATCTTAAAAATGACTTTCAAGGTTTTTTTTAAATTCAACTTATTTAATGGCAACCCCCATTTTATACATCAGCAATCAATAGAGCGGGAAATTTTAGGTACCCAGGTCATAGGTACATTGCCGCCTTGACAGTCACTTTCAGGTTATTTAAACCTAAACAATATTTGCTTACCTCCGGTTCAATATCAAATTGGACTGATGATCTGAGTACGTACTCAGACGTAATATTTACAGCTCTATCGATTTCCGATGTAAAAAAGAGGTTTCCATAAAAAAGTTCACCCTGAAAAAACCTTAAAATTCATGACCAAGATCAAAAGAAATGTCATCATTGAATTCCTCGTTGAAAGTTACTTCAGGAATAATCTTCACCTTGTAATCCAAAGAAGTGCTAGACTATTTATTAGCTACATTGTTAATTGAATTCCTTAATAATTGCATACTCGTATCGGATTCAAAATAGCGGCCAATTTTTAGAAAAATTGACAGATTAGGCTAAAAGTACTTACGTGGGGGTTTTAGGGATCGGTAATAACGATTTCTTTTTTGTGAAAGATAAATAATTCAAACTGTTTTATTGAAAATGGCGGCGAAAATTGAGAAAAGTTGACGGATTAGGAAAAGTGTTCAGTCGGCGGTTTTGAAGAGCCGCTGATGCGAAGAAATAAGAAATTGCAGACAACTGTAACAGTGGCTGTAACAAAGGCATTATTTCCTCTACTATTGAGGTTAATGAGCAGGGTTGTGGGAGGCAGTGCATAGGCACTGCACGAGAGTTCCGTTAATTCACTTGACATATGTATATCACCATACCATACGTAATTAATAAAGTACCTCAATTCGTTACGGCGAATTGACGTTGTGTATACAAAATTGAACTTTTTATTCGGACCCGTTACATTTTCTGGCGATCCTGCCAGGATAGCAGCAAACGATCAAGTTTCTATGGAAGTTTAAAAAAGAAAGAAAATCAAATTCCCCTATCTTCGAGGAACCGAGAATTTGAAAAAAGTGAAAATACGAACTCCGGGTGGTATCTACGAATAACAATTCGATAAATGGTTAGCAAGTTCTTTTTGTAAAATTAGCAATATAACTAACATTGAGTCAACTCTATTCTACGTAAACCAGAAGCAACAAGAAAACCTGTAATTAATAATTTAGGAACGTCAATCGAGACGTTAACAGCTTAGAGTACGCAATCCGGTGGTAAACCTCAGACAAAGAAGCTACTTCTGCCAACCAGTGATCATCGCACCACGCAGAGCTACATCCACGGAAATTATCTTGCAGAGCTACATCTACGGACATTATCCTGCCGAGCAGCAGCAACAATAGAAGTAAGCTACTTAGATGTAAGATATTATTCCTGTAAAAACTACTCTCACAAAAAAAGTCTAATAGAATAAAAATGGATCTAAAGTAAATCGATCATTAGTGGTATTTTTTTATACTTCAAAACTATCCGCAAGACTTGTACATATAGCCTTGTAGTAATAAAATGTTTCTATACTAATGAAAAAAGTAATGTGTCTGCATATTTTTATTATGTTTAAGAATAAAATTCATAAATTTGTTAGAAATTTCATTCAATTAGTTATGAATATTCAAGTGTCCCGCATTTAGAAATTTTTTTAACGAAGTTGCCTAAGCCGGGACGAGATATCGCTGACTGTGTCAGTTTCGAAACTTCAGTTGCACAATCTGGATTCCCTTACTGGAACGGCCACTTTCGCCGAATTTTAAATTAAATGAGGCAGTATTTTGTTATAGTGACATATTAAAAATATTATTTATAAGCTCCGCGCTTGCTGTTGAATCGTTTATTAATTCTAAAAATTGAATTGATAAAATGGAGATATGAATTTTATTAAAAAATAAAAATAAATGTCTTATGATTTATAATAATCTTGTTCTTTCTTAATGTATTCTATAATTGTAATCAAATTATATCATTTTATTTTGATAAACCCCATTGCATTTTCCTTGTCCCAGTAATGGACGATCTGAATGGCTTAAAAAATATACACTTATACTAATTAACTACACAGTTAATAACGTGTTTTTCCTGATCAACAAAATAATGTATTAGCCACTTATTATAATGGTCTTTGTACCAAAAATTACAATTCACAATTTGAAAATTGTGTTTATGTAAGTAAGGGTTTCGTAACTGTCCCAGTGATAGTCAGTTTACGTTATTCACTTTTGATTTAGTAAAGGCATATTTTACTGTTTATTTATCTTCTAATAATATAAGTTTAAAATTTCTTCTTTGTAAAATCAGGAGATGATTTTATAAACTATTACAAAGTATTGACATTTAATGTTAACGAAAGACACATAGCCAAATCGCCGACATTATTGAACAATTCATCATATAGTACATCGAGTAACAGGGACCTCTGTCAGTCGAAATTTATTTATTATTCACACTCGCACCTCAATATTGCTCCGCGGGCACCAAATTAACCAAAATGTTAGAGATTCGTCCATTAAATAAAATTTTAATTATGTTAAAAACAGAAATAAGAACAAAAATATTTGTTGCCTATTGCGAAGATTATTTCTTATCCCGTCTTTCGATCTTTACCGCCTAGTGATCAACGATTACTTTTCTATTCATTCTCTTGACTTAACTTTCAACGCTAATGATTTCTTTTTCTCAAACACAACCTTTGAAGTCCTTCTTGAGAAGTTTATGGAAATCAAGTCGAATGCCTTTGAACCTGATTGGATTTTCATCAAAATTATTCGAATTCCTTTTCCTGTAATTTTTTCTATTCTTCTTCATATTTCTAACTCTTCCCTACAAATTAGGTTTTTTATGGATGTGTGGAAAAAAGAGATTATTCGTCCAATTCCTAAGATTGCTAATCCCGACTCCCCGGCATATTTTAGGCCGATATCAATTTTATGTGCAGTAACAAAACTATTAGAAAAGATAGTCCACATGCAGCTTACAAAATATCTAGGTACAAATAAGTTGACTGATCCTTTGCAATCGGGCTTTCGGACGAAACACAGCACAGTAACGTCTTCTCTAAATGTGACCACTGACGTAAAAACCGCCGTTGACAAAAAGTAGATAACGATAGTGTTTTTATTTGATTTTTCCAAATCATTTGATTCAGTTAATCACGAACTTCCTTTATGCAATCTTAGAGCATTAAATATCCAATACTGCATTTACGGGATTTGAATCATACTTAATAAATCGATCCATGCACACACGGCATCCCACACGGCTGTATTTTAGCACCCCTATTTTTAATCTATACACATCGGGCTTAAATGCACCACTTGATCACTGCAAATAACATAAGTATGCGGATGATTTTAAATTGTATCTTTCGGGCCCGATAGCATCCTTTAAAAGTATACTAGAATTGGTCCAGGAGGACATCCCCTTAGTGGTACAACGGGCTTAGAATTATAAGCTGGCACTGTATCCGACCAAGACTAAAGCCATTATTATCGGGCCGACTTCCTCTTCGTCCGCAAAAACGTTAAAGAACTTTCCTTCACTCAAAATTGATGGCCTCGAAATTGAATTTGTTGAAGTTGTAAGTAATTTATGCCATATGCTGAACTGCTCTCTCTCCTGGAATGAGCAGTTAGTAAGCACTTTGGGAAAAATTGTCACGATGTGCGACAGCTTAAAAGAAACAAGATATCCTTGACAGGCTACAAGGATTATTCAGGTACACTGAATGCAGGCATTCGCTTTATTTATGACTTGCCAAAATTTGAAGACATAACTCCATATCGGTTAAGGGCTGGATTTCTAAATGTGGCTAAAAGAAGACAATTTTTTATGAGCATCTGACTTTCCAATCTTTACCACAGTCAAAGGCCACAGTATATTTCAGATCTATTTCTCAAGAGAGATAAAAATCAACTCAGACTTACAAGCAACATATTTTTGCCAAAAATTGAATGACAATTTTTTTGAAATTTGAAATTGCACAATTCGGATGTTTCATATGAGCCCCCGCAGAGGTGCCAGATCTGTTGCCCTCACGGATAAACGATTCAAATTTCAAAGTCCAAAGGGTGAATATTTTTTTTCCGCCACAAATTTTGATGGTTTCATGAGTTCAGACTAGCAAACAGCGAATTTCTGACAAAAACTCGATTACACTGTTTTGAAATTTGAACTCTGACAATCTGGATGTTCCATGGAGGCCCCCGCTGGGAGCCTGCTCGATTGCGCTCGCAGATCAACGATTCAAATTGAAAAGTTCAAAGGACGCATATTTTTTTGACACTACTAATTTTGAGGATTCATGAGTTCAGACCTACAGATAAAGATTTTCTGTCAAAAATAGTATAAAACTTCTCTGAAATTCGAACTTTCA